>NW_008652946.1:3664-6955 GCF_000695815.1 Acanthisitta chloris
ATTTTATCAAAGGCAGGAGAAGAAAAAGCATGCAGATGATCACCATTTCCAGTAATTGTATTATGGGGAAGCATATGGGGAAGCATCCCTGTAACATAAAACTCCTGTATCCACAAAAAGCAAATGGAAAGATAGGTGGGATCCAGTGAAAAGATCACAGCAGTAAAGAAACTGATTATGGTCTTTGAATTACAGAGATATTACATATACAAATTACAATAGCATCTGAATGAGATCTAAAATCCTGGCCAGATACAACCATAGCAACAATAACACTACCACCTGTCTTTTATACAAGGCTTTCCTATGGGGTCCCAAAAGAGCTTTACAATCATATATATTAGCAGTATTCCAAACTTACAGATTGAAAGAAGGAAGACAAATGCTCATGAGTTACACTGTCCTTCATTAAAACAGAAAACAGGGCTGAATGCTGACACTATACTTCCTGGACTTATTGTATCAATAACATGAATTGATTTCTAGTATTACTGGGCTTGTATTTAAAACAAAAATACTTCCACCCTTTGGGTTAATGTCATCTACAGTGGCAAGTGATGACACAATGTTGCTCTTTTCTACTTCCTTTATTTCTGAGCACAAACCAGCAGTAGAATGGAGACTACTGTAAAAGTTTTCTAACCAGAAGCATTACAGTACACGAGAATCGGGTAAAAACACTACCAGAAGGTCAAATGCTAAAATGCAGCGCAAATTGCCACAATTTAGCATTTCTTACAGACTTAGTAAACAGGCCACTAATGAAACAGACCTTTATTAGAGTTCATATTATTGGTGATTAAGCTTTTGCTGACAACTCATTTCACCTTCTGCACCTTTGCATTACTCTTTACAGTATGAAAAGAATAAAATAGCAATGCCAACAAATATCAGACACTTAGTGTGCTTTATTGCAACTTAATGTCTTTACTGTCTTCTAATTTAAGTAATTTGAACTTTTGTTGCAGTCGCCACAGGCTAATTCAAATACAAATATACCATATTCTGACAGCCATAACTTTTAAAACTGGTGAGCTAATCACATACAACTACTAAGACTGTTTCTTTAAAAAAGGAGAAGATGTAAAAGCTCACATACAGTACCTCATCTAGTTCCATTTCATCTGGACTCTCCCATGGTTTGATAAACTTTCCACGAGACCTCTTCAAAGGCACAATAACTATGTAATAGCCTCTGTAAATGAAACAGTTGGACAAAAGTTGAAGGAAAAGGAATAGAAAAACTGGTGGAATAGGTGTCTGTTCAGAGGAGCTTGAGAAAACAATGGTATGTTGAGAGTAAACTTTTGCACATCAAAATGTCCGTGCAATCTTAAAGATTCACACTTTTGAAATAACACCAACTGTAAAACATTTGACAAAAAAATTGTACCAAGTATCTGTATTTTTGTGTAAACATCTAAATATTTATAAGAAAATTTAATTAAAATGCTCTAAAATGCCTACATGAAATACAAGAGCCATGGGATATTTGTGCCCTGCGATCATCACACTGGAAAAAACCTACCAAATCCCTAAATTGAAACATATTATCATACCTTTAAATCTCAATTACCACCCCATCTTCCCCCATTTTCATGCGTAATCAGAACAGTAGGTTAACATAATGTATTTGTTGATGCCAATACTATAATATAGAGAAAAGAAAGAAAATGGCATACATTCACCTGCACTCTCTTTTGAGTATCAATCACCATCAGCGTTATCTACTTAAATATTCTGTTCACAGTCATAGGCAAGAGAGCTTGATTTATGCTCTCTTTATAGCTAGGATTTGCAAATTACATGTATCGGTTTTCCTCAGGCACATCTTCCTGAAAATATGTCCCTCTTCCCCACCCATGGAGACTAGTAAATTATAATTTCTAGTATAATAGAGATCTGGTACTTTCCTTGTTTCCCTCACAAAGCCTAGATACATGTCAGGCAGATCCATAATTTCACATTAGTGTGAGGGAATAAGCAGTAGAATCACAACAGCAGGACATCCAGGATAGCGTAATATACATCTCCTTGATAAACACACTTGTCAAAAAGTCAAGCACCCTCCATCTCCAAAGAGAGAGAAAGAAGCTGCTTTTCTTTGCTCCTAGTAACAACTGAGTTATTAAGGTGTTTCTGGCTCTCCATTATGGAAGATAATTTTTATGTCTCATGGGCCATCTCCTCTTCCAGCCTGCATTTTATACAGTTCATTCAACCTTCTGCAGCACTGAATACTCATTTTACTCATACAATGCAGTTGAAAACTCTCAAGTAATTAACAGAAGAGAGTCTACAGAAAAGGAACTACCTTACAACTGACTAAAGACTATCATAGCCTAAACCAACTCTATAAACTACTTTTTCCCATACCAGTATAAATCTTTGATCCATTTCAACCATCTCTTCTTCCTTAACACTCCATCCAATAAAATAAATGTAACAAAACTTTAGATTTTCAGCTACTGTAGTAAGTGCATATACTCATTCACTGTTAAGAAGTTTGAAGAAGTTTTCTGCAGAAATACCAGGCTCCTACAGGAAGATCTGGAAAGAATTGTTGCCAACAGATTTTTAGCTACTGCTCACTTGCCGTATTCCAGTATTTTTAAAAAAACTTGCTGTATGCATTCTTATAGTGACAATATGATAAATAATCTCTTGCACTGATGTTCTTATGCAACACTAGTAAGGCTAGTTGAACCCAGATTTTAAGCCTGAGTAGGTATATTAAAAAATCTTTGGTTACACGAATAAAAAAATCCTAGTGAACACTGATTTATCTGTGTTTACAATAACTACAGCCTACATACCTTCTCTTTATGAGATGCCTAAGAATCCAGCAAAAAGCAATTGAGAACCGGCCCTTATACATCTTTCAAATATCAAAGGCACATCTGCTGGATGACCTGCACATCAGTCTCTCACTTACCATATTTCTTTTCCTTCTTCATCTTTTTATTTTTTAAGCTAACAGTGTTCATATATTTTTTTCAATCAAGGAACATCCAGCATGTAAATGTTACTCTCATACGCTTTCACACTTCCTTCATGCATGTCTCCCACTCATAACTTTGATCATCCACTAAGACTTACAGTACATACAGGGTATTTTAAGCAGAAAGAACAAGTAGATCAATAGTAAGCAGTAAAATTAGTGTTCACACAAATATACAGTGAAGTCAACAAAGTTCTGTGATTTCTAGCTAACTCCAGGAAATGTAACATCTCTTGAAAAACATGTTTTATATTTTACTCCATTATTTGCTTGTTTGTTTTCTAGAGGGA
>NW_008652946.1:6983-10483 GCF_000695815.1 Acanthisitta chloris
AGCATTTGTTTGGATATATCTTGAATTTCTGAGTACTTCAAAGGCCAATGTCTTCCACAAAACTCTGGTTTTTCCTTAGATTTTGCAAAGATGGAAGAAATTCAGAGAAACATGACCTGTCCTCTACACTAGCCCAATATACTAAAAGAAAGAAAAATCAAGAAATTGCTCGCATGAGAGACGATGTCAGCAAAAGAGATTCATTTTACCTAGCAAATTATGAGCTCTGCACTAACTTCTATGGTGTAGCACCATCAAACATTGACAAATACTACCATCTTTAATTACAACAGCTTTTGTAACAGTTCCCTCAATCCCATTAGTATTTACCTATAATTCATTAGTGCAAACCATTAACTGTTTCACCTTCTCTGTAATTACTATTACTGAAAAATTCTCAGTACTTCATCATAAGCTAGAGACAATCCTGTGCATATAGTGTACCAGAAAGGCAAACAGCAAGTCTAAAAATGATGACATAACTACTACACAGAATTGTCCTTCTCATATGAAGACCACAGCAGAATAATCTTGCTTATTCTAGCAAGTACCAGGTCAGGTTTCCCCATTCAGTATATAGCTGCTTTGGTATGCTTGCTCCAAGGGTCAAGACGATCTCTGCTGTTTTGTTTTACTATCTCAAGCCTGATCAAATCTTCTTAGAAAATAAGACATAGAAGGAGGAGATACATTATTTGCAAAACTGGCAGTCAGATCCCATAGATTTTATGTACCTTTTCTGATGTTACTTAATCTCTTTAATTTTTTACACTACATAAAAAGAAGGGCATTGTCTCTTTTTTCCACTGCTATTTTCTGCTACTCTTCGACCAGCTATCCTGCACTTTTTCCTCTCTGTGAGTGCTCAGTCTCATAAATGCCTCATAAATTTTTCCTCACAAATTTTTGACTTATTCCATCTTCAGTCTTCCTTAGCTGCATTTGTTACTGACCGCATCTCACTCAATCTAATGATAATGACTACATTTTTCAGTTTTTCATCCTTTTAATGTCTCGAAGTAATTTATTTCTTGGCCTCACCTGCATCAAAATCCTGGCAGTAATGAAAAAGGGGGGTGGCTTTCAACAAAGCCGTCAGTAAAAATCCACCAGCGAGAGGACAAGTCAAATCCCCAACAATATTTAAAGACTGGCTCATTTTCCTCCCCATTTCCTTTACATTACACATGGGAACCTTACAGACCAAAAAGAATCACTATAAGCAGAGCAGTAACACTTATTGATTGCACCATGCTTCATGTTTTCCTGGCAAATCTTTATTGTCTAACTTTTCTAATCCCTGCTGACCATGTGTTGTCAGGTCTTTAGTCCTGTTTCTGTTCTTCAGATTTCCACAGCATCTGTTTCCCTCTAAAATCTAAGTAACCCCTAGGAAACTCTGCGCTATAATTTTGAGCAAAATCCCTAGTTTTCTTTCTGAGACCAGTGGAGAGGACCAGAAATTTTTCATTTAATAAAAAACTTCAGAATTAATTAATCTGAATTAATTTAAGTACAGTAACAATTCTTTCAAACTCCATGTAATTCTGGAATGACTCACTCCGAGGACTTCAGGGTGCTACAGTACGGCAGTTACTATGGGTTATCCATTCTTCTTGAAAAAATATTATGTCCAAAATATAACTAGCTTTCTGCATTGCTCATTGCTATTTGCCGTCAATAATGAATCTTTCTGGAGATAAAAACAATGGTCATTCATTCACTTACTTTATATTCTCATTTGAAGGTACTTCTGGAAGTTCCACAGTTATCATGCCATCTAAGTTGGTCTTTCCGATGAAGACTGGCTTTGTGCGAAGTACGTCTGGTGCAGTTTTTGCTGTCACTCTGTGCTGAAGACCCCCAGCACTATTCCCTCTGTTTGTCAGCACAAATGAATATGATGTCTCTGGCTTCAAGTTAGTGATCAGCTTTTGAGTAGCACGTCCATCAACCTCCATTTTCCCATCATCATAAAGGATCTAAGTTAATACATAAATTGAAGGTGATTTTGGTTACTAAGTGAAGGAAAATGATACTGTCATACCAAATGAACCTAGTTATAAATTTAAAATGAAAGTTACTGGGCATTTTAGGCTGCAAAATAGCACTGAATTCACTACTGCAACTAAACTCGCTTTCGGGGAAAAAAGAACTACATTAATCTAAAGCAATGTAAGCACTTGCAAAATCAAATTTCACTTTTTTGAAGTAAGTAGCTTTGTTTGAATCCCAAAATTATAGCAAGGCACAATTGTTAAAGGTACCTTGACTTTTTCATTCACTCCTTATTTAGAAAGGTTTCTACAACACTTAATTTATAAAATAGTGTTCTTCACTTGCCACTGCCTGAGATAACATAAGAGATTAAGAACAAAGCAGAAGAAATGACAGGCACATTGCATGTTAAATGGAGTCTCTGCATCAGATTAAGTCTACAGTTAGTAGAGTAGAAGAATTGTAATACAAGAATAAAAGTATTGTAAATGGGAGGAGACAACAAACAAAATGGTACTCAATTTCAGTCACTATGGAAATGACTAAAAGAAAAAATAGTTTTTGACACCATTTTCTTCAAAATATTGTAGCAATGAACTACAAATTAGCAAGGTGTTCTTATCATGCATATTAACCAGTATGAGCCTGACTTGGAAATACTGCCACAACAGTGAAAAACTCATATAACCAAATGACTGAATTTAACAGCTTGGTTCGACATTGCTGATTACTTTTCAGCCTTAAATACAGCAATAAAAAAAAAAAATTCTACATGTTGAGTAAGCCACATAATCAGGTGAATGACATTATCTAATTTCTGTTATTTTTTCTCGTACAAACGGAAAGCAACTTACTTTGAAAGGCAAGGCGGAATTGTAGTTTTCTGGAATTTCCCAGGACAGCAAAACAGAAGTCTTCATTACTGCTTTAACATGAAAATTTTTTGCAAACACTGCTGGAAAAAAAGAAACAATGTATATAAACAACATCTTGGAGCTTAGCTTTTGTCATATTACCACTTCTACTTGGGAGTATTAGCTTTCCATTTAGGTCAAAAACCGACAAGGACTCAATTCTCCTACCTGTTTGTTCATATTTAAAGACCACATTTAAACTCATTCTCACTCTTATCTAGTGACAACCCATCACGCACATTTTCCTTACCTGAAAAAATTGTGAAGATGTTAGCCAGAACTTGCTTGGCAAGGGACAACTGAATTCTAAGGTATCCAAAACATATTAAGATTTACATACTTTACCTTTTGTGTTTGATGAACCTATTTTTATGAATGGGCCGGTCAGTTTTATTTACACCTTCAAAAATACTGATATCCAAAGACCGATACTCCTTTAAAGGTCAACGCCATAAGCAGACAAATCCTACCTTGATCCACGGGTAGTGTCCTGAACTGGACACTTGGACTATATGGACCAGGCCCTTTGCTTGTGTGGGCACGTACTTTTACATCATATGTGGTATCTGGTTTTAAGCCAGAAAGTGT
>NW_008652946.1:10522-37081 GCF_000695815.1 Acanthisitta chloris
CATTGATATCTCTGTACAAGATGGTATATTTGGTGATAACGCCATTTCTCTCTGCCAAGAGTGGCATCTGCCAAGTTAATTGAACAGATGTAGAAGTAGAGCTTTCCGAGTGGAGATTTTGGGGAAATCCACTGGGTACCTCTTCAGGAACAGAAATCTCTTTAACCATCTCCTCCCCAAAGCCCACTTTATTTCTAGCTGAGAGCCTGAAGACATAAGAAGCTCCTTTGTGAATGTCTGTGGCTGTGAAGTGATCTTCCTTCTCTGAGAATTCCATGGTCGTAAATGTATCCACATCTTTGCGACCAAACTTCAGACGATAACCCTGCAGCGGGCCAAAAGTTTCCACAGGTGGATGCCACTGAATTAGAGCCGTGTTCATCTGTGTGTGGCTAATCACAAGCCGAGGTTTGCCTGGAACTGTAGCACAATGTTATTTAAAGATGATAAATATAAACACAATTGCACGCACAATTCTTAAGGCTAGTTTTAGCAGGAATACGGATATATTTTCTCTCTCCTTACTCTAAGTTGCACACATTACTGTCTTATGGAGGAAATTCTGTCCGCCTCCTGCACTATTAAGTCATATTGTATCATGAACTTCAACCATAGAGATGTTTACTGTTTTTTTGCCTTCCTCCTGTACCATTATTTCTAAATACAGAGAACACTCAAAGCCACAGGACCTAGTAACACGAATAGGGAAGTAAAACTTGAAGGAGACATCTTATGAATGGTTCTGTCTCACAAATCCTTGTTTGTAAAAACAAAACAGTACTGTCATAATTTTAATTAATTTAGTCCAAAGCACATTTCCTATAAATGGGAAAATAATTAATGATGACAATAACAGTAGTAAGAATAATAAGGAAGAAATTTCATGTTTATAGATGCCTTTTATCATTGATAGTTAAAATGTGGTAGAAGGCAAGTCAGAACAACCTTGCAATCAACAATCATTACTATGTATGATAGAACACTCTCATTCTACTTTCCATACACAAATCACCTCCAACATAGTGTGTCTCAGCTTGAAGAGGTAGCACAGTTTGAAATCTACTTTTTTTCATTGTACTGGCTTATCACATATGATGCATTTTCCAGTACGGTCTTGGTGCACGTGAACTAGATTTCTTCTGAAGAAGACCAAAGTGGTAGTTCTTCTTAATATGCACACCACGTACACTCAAATTCTTAATTGGAACCCATTGGTCCAAAATGATAATTTGTCCTTCAGAGAAGTTCAGACCACAAGTGTGGTGAGGTTGTTCAGTCTAGAGGGTTGAATTAGTCCTAATCCAGGCAGAAACTCCTTTATACAATTTATAAAGTGTGCATTTTCAGAGTTCCAATATCAGTTGTCCACATTTACTGTTCTAATTAATTAATTAATTGCCATTTAGTCATATCCATTTATATGCATTTCATTTATATTTTCATTAAGATTTATATTTCAAATTAGTTTGTTTCTATTACAATGACCTAGTTTATAATGAAACATATACATAACTAGTTAGAAATTTAGTGTTCATCATGCATCAGTGCCTGACAGGTCAAGAGACTAGAATAGTTCTGAGAGTAGTGGTATAATGACAACAGACTTCAACAAACACTAGTTCCATCTGCATTCAAAGACTTCCCATGTGAACGTAACTGCTGCACTGTGAGCTCTGCATCCTGTATTTAAACACTTCAATAGATTTTGTTACTTATCTTCAGTTCTCAGACACCAAGCAAATCAGATTGTTATTGTCAGAAGTTCTGACTACCATTCCATAATGAATTAAGAATAAGGAGGGAAGAATGTCGTGCTTTGAAGAAAATTATGCATTTAGTAAGCTCTTTGCTCACTGCATCTTTTCTAAGTTATGACATTGCTTCCAATTTCATAAGAATTATAGCTAGGTTTTATTTACGTTTTCCAAATAATCTTAATTTTAAACGTCTAAGTCACCCGGAAGTATTATTCTCAGGAATCTTGTCAGTGTTTTCCCATGCTTTCTGCTGTGTAAAGAATCTCTCTCTGATAGTTCTGATTTCACTGATTGCTACAAGTTTTTACGGAACAAAGAAGAGGCTGTGAAGGCCTTTTGCAGGCTGTACTTTTCTCTACATTGTAATTATTACTAAGACCAATGGAGCATAGGAAAGAATAGAAGAGTTCACACCAAAAGAATAATAACTCCTTCAGCTTTCTAGAGGAGAGACTGCTGGAAGGTATCATAAAATTATTTTTGTGATAAATTGCCTATTTTTCTTTGTGGCAGAACTCACAATTAGAACTACATTTTCACCTTTGTGGTAACTACACAAAAATAAATTAGTACTTGCTCTTGATCAGAACAGAGGAAACAATAAAGCTTACTTACGCAATAAAGTACCCTGTGATAAAAAGAGTAAATAAGAATGGGCACTTGTTTTTTTTACTGTAGAGCCATTCTGATGTTGCAAAGTGGATAAATTTCTTTTTACTTCCAGATAGATTTCGATCAACATTTACTTTTAGTATGACCACTTGCAAATATAAGTCTTTTAGGACAAACAAGATTCTGTGCAATTCTATATACAGTAACGTCATGGTATAGTTCTATCTTCTGATAATAACCTGAATTTGCCATGAGTCCAAATGAAGTGAAATTGTCTATTAAAACAATATATTATCTGATCAAGTGAAATCCTCTTCCATTACTACACAGCAAGACAGCCCTTACACATCCCTTTGCAACACACATTACAGTTGCAATGGCATACTAGAAGCTCATGCAAACGGCCTTTGTCAAATTACCTGAAGTAATTTGCTTCTGTTAGCTGCTATAAACTACACCACTGCCTTAACATAAATTTTCTCCTCTTAGCTGAAATATGGATTTCAAGAGTGCTGTCCAGCACAGAGAGTAAATCCCAAACAACGGACAAGTCATGGTGCTATGAGATTCTTCGACTACTATGACACAGAAATTAAAGGTCAGATTAAAATCTTGATAACAATTGTATGGTATCAGTGACTAGCAAGTCTTCATTTTTATCAAGATCTTATTAATGACACATTCTGCAACTTCTGCCGCAAGTAATTAAAAATTTTCAAGTACTTTGATTTGGAAATGTTCATTAACAATTTTTCTTCCATCTGATTTAAGTAACTAGGAAAGGAAACTGAACATAAGAGAAAAACACACTCTGGAGTAAAAATATTAACAGCAATCACTAACAACTGTAGTTTCCATACTGTAGGCTTACTTTTGTTTCATGAATATTTCCTGTCTAAAAATTGTAAATGATGTTTTTATATCACTAACTGGACACAGCAGAACAGTTACTTATTATCTGAAAACCTTACAGATAGTAAGCTTCTCTGGTAAATATTCAGACATCTATTCTCCTTTCTCTTATGAACATAATCTTGCACATTCTAATACAGTTGCACCTGTCTTCAAACTTGAAGTTAGACTACAAAGTAAGACCCTTCATTTGCTTTATTGCAGTATTTGAATAGCACTTTTTTGGAAAAAAATAGTCAAACAGAAACTCTAAGAGAATAAGAGGTTGTAATGCAGACCTACAGTCCCTTGGTATTAATGCATCAATCCTTCACCTTCATGATGCCTTCTCAAAGAAAGACAGGGAGCCAGAAATTCTTGGTACTAACTAAATTGTATCTCTTTTTTCAAAAACCTGCATATGAATTTTCCTTACAAAAAGAGTTCAACCACAGCAAGCTGTAACACCAAGTGAAGAGGTGTTCATACAATATGGAATGTATGAAGGAACAAACCGATGACTACTTGTTATCCTACATACCAGGAACAAATATTACTTGTTCACAGGGTTAAGCACATAGCAAGAACAGTGTAATATGTATTACATTTATAGACATGCCTCTGATTCTCTATTACTCTTCAGTCACTCAGGTTTATATGGGACATGGCATTGTTCATCTTTCTAAAGTAGAAGCATCAGAGATCATGGAAGAGTGAAATATGAATGGTCAACATGGGCTAAAAGCAGAGAAGCTTTTAGTTTTGCAAACACATTTGCATACCTTATGTTTATGCCTAGAAATAATGGAAATAATAATCTAATTATAATCTACGTAATTGTGTTTATTTAAATTGACAACTGAACTTTAAAGAATAATGGACCAAGTGACTTTTTTTTTTTTACATCAAGCTCAAATGCCAGCAAAGAAGTATGCATCACTTTTTTCTTCCCCTTACTATGAGAACCATAGGAAATATAAGAAGTTAGAGACTAAGTCTCAGCATTAGCCAAGAGTAATGACTAGAAGTTATTCTAAAATCTGAACTAAACCAGTATGATATATATAGCCACCAAGACCAAGGTTTTTCCAAGGGATCTGAGACAATGATATAGATGTTTTTGATAATAATACAAGATGTGTTCTAGATTCAGAGATTGTTTTAAAAATTGAGTCAGTCACTATAAATACAAATACATACATTTTTTGGACTTTATCTATTAGCATAAACAATACACTGTACTTACGAGAGCTTGTAATGGTGCTACATGTGACTGTAATTGAATACCCTCAATGGCTGTACTATAAAACTCTGTAAACGAGCACACCACCTACAGACTGTGAATATCTGTAGGTGAACACCACACTAAACTGTGATGGCATCATTTGGTAAAGCTGTGCCACAGTGAAGCATATAAACTAAAATAAAAAAAAAAAAAATTGATCCTCATCTAAAAGCAATTTGATTCAACCCATCAGTGCTAACTGATGAATTGGTCATGCAGTCAGATACCCACCATCTAGTACCACCTGGGACCAAATGCAGACTGAACTCAGCGGCACGGTGTATTCTCACCCAGTTTGTGTCTTAAATTACCCCTGAGCAATATGGGCTTCAGGGTTTCGCAGGCTGGACTTTTATTCTGTTTTCCAATTATCTGCTGTAATAATCATATTCTTTTGTGATAGGTTGTGACTGTCTTACTGATAAGTTCTTTCAATGTTTTTACTGACAGGCAGCAGCGTTGCTGCTCTCACGGAGATCATGAAAGCCCTTTGCAAGTTTTTCAAATATCCTTCTCAGCTCTGAATTTTTATTTTTCACTCTCCACAAAGATACCAATCATAATGGAAGAGCTACTAAAAGGTATAAAGCTAAGTATTACACTTTGGCCTCCTCTTGAACTGAGAAAGGAACAAAGGGGGACACTGGTTCTGTTTTTATCTAGATAAATGAAGGACCAAATACTGAAACCCTATATCCTATAAACATTTTCTGCACAACAGGAGACTTCCAAACAGTATCAGCAAAATACTAGGAAAAGTCAAAGGATTTATTTAGAGATTATTGCGTATGTAAGTATTACCTGCACCAGTAGTAGATATGAGTTTGGGTTTGCTGCGTGCTCCATCACCTTTCGTTGTATATGCTGTCACAGTGAAAGAGTATGCAGTTTCAGGCTGAAGCCCAGAAATTATCATTTCCTAAGATGAAATAAAACAAGAACAATTTATTAAAAATATATTGTTTGTCAGGAGAGTATGAAATCCTTCAGAACCCCACTTTATATTACATACAGTGCATACACTTTTGAGCTCCTGGCAGTGATAGCAAGCATTTCAGAGCACCAACAGTGTTCTGTGTGAAATACTTCATAATGCAAGACATTTCACTCACTTAAGCAATAAAAGACAGCACACATCTAAATAGTATGCCTCAGGTAGTTTAAAGGAAAAGGCCATAGACTTTTAGTCTTCTGAAACGCCTTGCCTGAGGAATACTACTGACATTGTGGAATGCATGCTTATGTAGATATGAGCAACTCAGTTTAACTTAGTCATTCACAGGGTATCACTGACATAGTTCTAAAATGCCTAGTAAGAACAGTTCTACATCCATACTTTATAAGTAATGATGGTTTAGCTGAACAAGAAAGCCTTGTTACTTTCCTAACACTTCCATTGCAGCCTGTGTCACTGGTTGCACTGCACACCTAAATATCTGAAAGGACTTCAGAAACAGCTCACTCTTCAGGTGGAAAGAGCTACCTAAAACACCATTAAGAAATCTGGTCAGAGGACACATCTGATGGCCCTCAAACAAGTGACAGCAGCTACAAACCAAGTAGCTCTTCAATTAGTACAAATCAACAGCAACAAGTTCAAACTCTAAGTATCAAAGCAAGTGGGGATCTTTTCACACATGTGTGCAGATACATGTACATGCACACAGGAACAGGTTAAGGGCCAGCCACTTGAAATGAACAAAACTTTCATCATGCTGTAAGGACAGCAAGAAGAGCTTAAGTCTTGCACCTTATGACACAAATTTTAATTGATACAAATAAATTTTATATGCAAATATGAAAGGACAATATTTGGAGGGAATTGACTGGCCCAAAGTTCTTGACTTCCATTCTTTAACCACTAGACTGACTTCTCCTTTGCACTTTCACATGCCTGACCATGAATTTAAGCTACATTTCACTGCTGCCAGAGAGATGGTATATTTATGCATCTAGAATAAATAGCAAATGCGCAATCACATATAGTCCTGAGATGCAACAGCCATGAAAGTTAATATAGAAATTATAGGTCAGACTATTTTTCAAGATACTGGGTATGAGTTTAGTAAAGATGTGATTAGAATTCATCGTTGGAGTTACAGTCAGTTATTAGCAATATAGGAATAACAAGGCAGTGATCAGAATGAGTGGACAAAATAGCTCAAAAGGAAAAAAAACCCCAAACACATGAAAAACTACTACAAAAATCCTCTCCTTAGGATCTATCTCAGAACTGAACTAACCCTTAAGGCCAAGATCATTAAGACAAACTTCCCATCTTTCATAAGGAAATTGTACCTGATAACTTAATATTAACAGAATAAGACTGTAAAAGGAAGAAAAACCCCACAAATCCAAAGCCAAAATAGTGATTCAGATACTAGCCTCATCTAAAACAACCAGTACTTCATGGTGTAAGAGACTGCATGTAGTATTACAAAATATGATTTGGATACACCAAATGTTATTACTTTAGGGATAAACATTGCAGGGCATCTGGCTTTCCTGATAGCATACATTTATATTACCCAAAAGAATGCACAACTGACTTCAACTTTAAGTTACACAACAAAAATGTTAACCTTAAAATGAAAATGGAAAAATACAACTACTAGTTTGCAACTCTGAACCATTTCTGTTCATTTTTCTAACACCTTGTAAAGAAGAAATTGTGAAGAAAAGTTAGTGACAGCCATCAAAAAGATGAAACACAAAGCAGTGCCGTACATTTTGGAGTCATGCTAAATCCCAGAATAAGCAAGAGTAACCTTACTCTCCCTGGGAAAAGAAGACAAAAGAAAGAACTGCCACAAGAGAAAACCTCTGATGTTAGCAGCATGCGTTTGTGCAAATGGCAAAAAACTAAAAACAACCAACAAACAAAAAATCCCACAGAAAGCTGAACCCTCCCACTGACACTACAAGCAAACAAGCAAGAAAAAAAATCCCAAACCAAACACACAATGGTTTTCTGCCCAATCAAAAACTACTCACATGTTCAGTAGTATCATCATATTCCCACTGATTTTGAGTTAAGAAAGTTGAAAGGAAAACAAAAGAAATAAGGAGATTTGTAGCCTATTTGAGACAAAGTTTTCTTCTTAGTAGTAAAATAAATTAGAAAGATGCTTGAAAAGAATCATGTACAGTTTGAATTAACCATGTAGAATCACATGGAATTTGGTTAATGAATCAGGCCAGGTATTTTTAATTCCATTTCTGCTTTCCTTAAAAGCCAGCTACTTCTTTCCTTGACAGATGAAAGAAGTAATGAATCCTCTTGTACCATGTAGCATTATTTTATAACAGATTGCATTAAAAGCTACCATGGAAGAATCAAAGGCTACCTGGTATATTTAATCACATTACCAGGCTACATGCTTCAGTTTCCTAAATTAATTCAATGAGGTATTTAAATTAATACTAAGATTTTTTAGTCTTAAAACCTGACCACACTGGCATTTTATCATCCAGGTCTTCATACCTACACAAGCCCTAAACACATGTATCACAGAAGTAGGATAGGCAGGAAGGAGTGGTGGGAAGAGAAAGGAGTTGACTGTCCAGTGTGAAACAATAGCAAACAGGCAGGTCAAAGACAAACTTGGCAAAAGAAGAGATACGAGTTTTGCCTTTATAATATTTGGGCTTCCATATCTCATCTAGTCTCCAGTTACTGATCTTCTAAATGTTCAAAATTATTTAAATCTACCTCCACACAGAGGCTGAAAGTAAATATCTGACCAAGGAAGGGGAGAACCAAAGCACAGTAGCATCTCCTTTTCCATCTCCTCTCCCTTTTCCCTTTCCCTTCCCACCTCCTGACCTAGTTTCATCTCTATCTCCCGTGAATTTAAGCTGTAAAAATACCATTTTTTGTAAAAGAGGTAAGTAAGTACTGACAAGTAAAACTGCAACAAAGAGCTCCAGAAACAGAGACAGTATTTTGAGAATAGGGTCATCAGCAAAATGCAAGTATAGGAATTCTTTAGAAAGGTCTCTGCAGATCTGAAATTAAGCAGTAAGACTGGAAGGGGGATAAAAAAGACCCCCAAAATTTTATTTACTCACATAAATTGCTTAAGAAACAGATTTTATTTAGATTGATAATTTCTTTTAATTTCCAGGCAATCCAGTCATAACCTGTGGGCTAGCAGCGAGAGATCTGTATTGATAACTGTTTCAATGTAGGATGACTCCTCCAGTACCCGGAGCTTCAGAAATACTAAGTTTTACAGAGGACTGATGTATCCCAGTCAGTAAAACTGTAGTTTGAGAAGCTTTTTAAACTTGATATTTTCATCATCTCATCATCTCATAATTTCTAAAACAGGTGGGAAATTTTGCAATACAAATAACTGCATACCTATTTTAACTAAGCTCCTCATTTTATCAATTATTGATATGAATAATGACAACTATAAATACCTCAGTGGTTTCTAAATTTGCATTAAGAAACATGTGGTGAGGTTCATATGAACAAATGACAGAAACACTGTAATAATTGGCTAACACAGCCTCCTAATGATTCTAGGCTCACCACTGAAAGAACAAAACAGCAGATGGGTAGGTGCACAATTTGCTACACTGACTGTGACTTGGCTCAGATCTCCCTGATGCTTTAAAACTTGACAGCATAGGAATAGGGTGAAGTCTCCAGGTTTAAGGGAACCAGCAGAATGACACTGCTTAGCACACAGTTGCAGAGTGATAGAAAAAAAAGCGTCTAGGTTTGGTTCAAGAACCTTTATATGCAAGCATTCTGAAAAAAAGGTTTTTTTAAATAGAGACAAAAAATGTTAGCTGGTAGGCTGAAATACAAAAACAAAAAAAAACCCCCAGAGAACAAAAGGCAGTTCTGGATAGCTCTCTGGTACATATTTTCACTGTGACCTAGAAAAGAACATAAAATGCCCTAATTACCTGTGCATCAGCCAGCATGATGTCCTTCAGCATGGGCTGACCCTTTGGCTCTCCATTTTCCATCCTCACGTAGTGGACCTGGTATCCTCGGATCTGACCATGCTGCTTATTGGGTACAGGTGAGCGCCATGACACTTTAACAGCAGTAGAGTTGACAGCCTCTACCTCGACTTTGCGAGGAGGACCACTAGGAACTGGAACAACATCATTGGACAGAAGAGAATTACAGGCACCTGTCCCACCCATGTCTTTTGCCTTTTTTTTTTAAAGAAGGGCAGACTCACTATGTTTTCTTTGAAGAATACAAATTGTTCAACAAATGAAAATGCTCAAACAATCTGCTCTACCTTTCAGTGAAAAGATCAAAAAACATGACTGATGCAAAAAATGGAAGAAAAAGGAGTATTAGAGAAATAGAAAAACATGTAAAACTGTACAAAAGCCAAGGAAGATGCTTTGAGGTCCAAAGCATTACAGTGCAAACAGGTATTTTAATAATCGAAATAATAATACTATCAATAATAACAACAAAACCACAAAAGATTTCAAAAAAGTTTCCTTTGTTTTTGTTTGCCAAGTTCTATGTTTTGTTTTGTTTTGATTTTTTTCCTCAGTAGTATAAAAAGGAGGCTGATAATAAGGCTGTCTTCTGTCATTTTCAAGAATGGAAGAAAAGAAAATGTGTGGAGCATCAGTTTTCCAAGATAAAAAACAAAACTAAAAAAAAAAGCCTACAAAAAAACACCCCACAATCCCCCCCCAAAAAACCAAATCAAAAAGCACAATATGGAAGAAGAAGAAAGCAGTTGTATAAAAAAAAGAAAAC
Source organism: Acanthisitta chloris (assembly GCF_000695815.1). NCBI lineage: Eukaryota > Metazoa > Chordata > Aves > Passeriformes > Acanthisittidae > Acanthisitta > Acanthisitta chloris. The sequence goes on from NW_008652946.1 coordinate 20,817, forward strand.
AACCAAAAAAAACAAAACCTGAAAAAAGGTTTAGAGACAAAAGTGTATAAAAATAACAATGACTGTAAAATCAAGTAAAAGGCAGAAAGCTTTTTCCCTGAGAGTTATTTGTATGTTAAAGAAGGAGCAAGAAGGATATATATGGGCTCAAAGGAGCAGCAGATTCACGTCACTCACAAAAGAAGTACTTTCTGATAAAAAAAGGATAAAAACACCAAATATAAAATTGATGCAGAAAGGACAAGTCTTTGATTAAAAAAAATCAAAAGGTGACAATATTTGATAATATTTTGGAAAAAAAAGAGGAGCAGAAAAAATAGTGTTAGGCTATACAAAAGACAGCAGATCGACAGAGAGTCATAGAGGTGCAAACTGATGTAGTGGAGGCAACATACCATCTTCATCTGTCCGAATCAATACTGCTAAGCTCTCTGGGCCAGGTCCAACATCAGTGTGGGCAGTCACAGAGATCCGGTACTCAGTCCATTTTTCCAGCTGTTCCAAAAGGTATTGAGTACTGTCCGAGGAAATTCCCAAAATTTCATGGGGCTTGACATCTTCTCCATCAATCTCAATGTACTTGATGGAGTATTCAGTGATAATGCCGTTCTGTTTTTCCACCGGTGGAGGTTTCCAACTTACCAAAATGCTAGTGGAGCTGGGGCTTGTGCAACTAATGTCTTGAGGAGGAGCTGATGGCTCTAATTTCAGTAGTGGGTTAAAGGAGGATTTGAGTGGAAGGATAGGAGTGATTGAAAAAAATGAACAAAAGAAAAAATAAAAATAAATAAAAGACAACCAAATGAAAATAAACAAAATAAAAGTAGAAACTTATAAAAGCAAAACGTCAGATAATCATATGCACCTTGGCTTATTAACGTGAAGAAACTGAAAATGAATAGACCAACTAAATGGTGAAAAAGGATGTAGGGGAAATATATGAAAATGAAACCTCAAAATAATATTACCTACCTGTAATTAAAATTCTTCTTGAAATAAAACAAAAACGTGACACTTCTATGACTACTGATCTATCCTTATAATCACTGCAATTAGTGCAAGCTGTAGTATTTTACATGACACATGATTTTTATTTACTTACAAATTTGGACATATCCCCTTCAAGTGGCTTTACTTTCTTTGAGAGAAAAAACTTTTAATAGAACTCCTAAAAACTTGCAATAATTGCTAGAAATTGCTCCACAGATTGCCATTTTTGTAGCCTTTCCACTGTCGTAAACAATTATTTTTTTTTTAAATAACTGAGTCTGCCTGACACAAGTCAACCACAAATTACATTTAAATGGAAAGCATTTACTGAAACATTTATTGTAGCCAACATATTAGGAGCATGCAGTGCATAGAAGATGAAGAAAGTCTTAGTCAAAGATTTACCTACCAGGAAAAAGTGACAGGCTTGTTGATTCTGACTGTACCTTGTACTTACCCTAGATCAGCTGTCAGTTTTATTTTTTTAACTCCTCTTGGAGACACCTTTGCTAGCAAAGAATTAATCCTACCAGTAATGTAGATTACTTCTACAGGGAAAAAAAAATCTACCCCAAACAATGTGTCAAGAAAGCAGGTATTCATTTAACAAAGAGAGTTTACAAGCTCAGCACATCAGAACAGTGTGAGTTTCTGACCGTTTAATCTCGTCACTAGCACCAATCTTCCAGAGCAGAAGTGCTTCGCTTTACTGATTTGTTCTTGAAGGAGTATGTTAGCATATTTACCTTCCCCGAGCTCCATAGCATTTAAGCATGTATGTCATTCCACTGCTTTCAGTGAGGCAAATCAAGTACTGAAAGTTAGGTATGCATTTATGTGCTTAAATGCACTTTGACTTAGCAAAATCTATGCCTACTAACAGATCATTCAGAGCACAAAAAAAAGAGAGTCATAGTTCAGAATCACTAGCAGAATTAGTGGATGTGGACTCCTTTCCTATATCTACCCCCTCCCTTGTAAGGAAAATGTAAATACTTGGAGCAAGATCTTTATCCCCCCAGTAAATCCCTTGTTCCCCCCTCCCCCTTCCCATTTCTTAAGAGAAAAGAGAAATAAATGGATTTCCCATACTTATACAAGGCACATCAAATAAAATTAAAACCACAGAGAAGGCCTAGGACCCTGCTGTGACCTACTGCATTTACAGATGTATCTTTCGGTTCCCTACAGCTCTTTCTACAGGGATCAATGGCTTTCGACTCAGTATGCTACACTACTCTTCTGAAGGGAAAATAGGAGGGAATGTACCAGTACTTTAACTAGCTAGAGGAGGTATATGTGGGAACAGATGAGAATTATCACATTTGGGGCTGTTTTTACAGGCTAATTCACTAATCAAGTACTCAAAACATGTGGGTCGCCTTCTACCACTAACTTGTGCAGAAAATAAAATACATGTAAAATGTCCCTTAAGGGTCTTACGATAAAGAAATAAATCCCCGCAGCACCTTCCTCTGATACCAAGATGAAAGGCAACAGCATATTCGGTGAATATTGCTAATAAACTCATAGAAGTTGATTAATTTTTAATCCATTATACTCTTAAAATGCAAAATACTACATTTATGTAACTAAGGATAATTTAAAGGCTACTTGTGTAACTAGTTTTATTAATGCATATAGTTTTTTAATAAAATACATATTTTGTGAGAAAAAATATTTTGCAATCTTTTCAATAAATAACTTGGGTCTGATGATTAAAATCAACTGGATTTCCCTACTATCTGAAGACACAAGGGTGAAGAAAACATTATATTCTAGAAAGGAAAATGGCAATACGCTTATATATGGAACATGAAGCCTTGGCTCCTAGATGTTGTTTTCCATACACAGCCTAAGAAATCTTCACCCAATATAAGAGAATTGAGCATTCTAAATAGTTGAAATGGCTTGCAGAATAAAAAAATACCTTTTTCTAAATCAAATTATTTATTCTGGCTTACTAAAACGAAAAGATGCCTTGCCATTATCTCCAAAATGAGCCTGGTGTTACATAACTGTCTTTTATGCTTATTCCAAATGCCTTAGAAATGCTTCAGATACATTTAGCTCTGATTAAAGGTGTGCAGCACTGTATCTCCAGTCACACTAATTGCTATTAATATATAAGACTAATAAGAAATGATTCTGTAATCACATCTGTCATGATTGCAAATTAAACAGACTGGTGTCAATTGAGAAACTGAATTTTCTGTTTTGAATAGCATTATTTTAAGAACAGGTCATCTAATTTAAAAGAAATAGAAATAGAATAGCAGTAAGTTTTAAAATGACACATTGTAATGCAAATTGCTAGGAAAGCATAACTCACCAGACAAGAGTAACACTTCTGGACATCATTGCTGAATACACGATTGTTCTAATTAAGTCTTAATTTAACTATTTTAAAATGTATATATAAATCCCTGACAAATTTTTAGATCTTGATTGTAGACAAATGTGATCAGTTTCATGGCACAGTTTCCATAAGCATCCAGTGAGAAAACTACCTTTCTACTGGTGTGAAATGACTGAACATCATAAAAAGCCCAGATTAAGAAATTCTAAGAAAATCAGAATGATTAGCTACTATAGAAGACTTGTCAAGATAGTTTTGGTAAGGTCTGAAATACTCAACCTGACCCACTCTACAGGTTATTTTACTTCATGAAGAAGCTGCAGAAACAACCTACTGTTACAGAAAATATGCAGACTGGGTGAAGGAGTGTTATTAATGCATGTCTGTTGCATGATACAACATTTTATCTTATTGTAACAAAATATATTATTAGGACAGCAGATTATTGCCTCCTCAGACACCGGTTTACACGCGTTGTTGTTTTTGCTACTACGTAAAAGCCACTCATGTATTAAGCTTATCACAATACACCTCAAAAATACACACTTTAAGCATTCTTTTCTTCTATTAAGCACTATGAATGCTGCACTTTTATCATTCTGCCTTCTCTATTGCTGCCACTCTGGGCTACTAGGATTCATCTCTTCAAGAAATACAAGACAAAGGAATAAAGCTTGCAAGGAAAGACACCTACTTGACTGCATGGTTCTCGCTGAGATTTCTGCTGTTGAAGCACCCAGGCCTTGAGGAGAACGTGCAGCTAAACGGAATAAGTACAGGCTGTTTGGCCTTAAGCCTTGTAGACGATAAGATGTAGTAGGTTCAGTGGAAACCCGTTGCTAAAGGTAGATAATAAGAAGGTGTCTGGATTAGTATTCAGAGATTCTGAATTCCATATGTTGCCTATAGAAGAAATGCTTTTATGCTCTGATAATAACCCCACAGAGAAAAACTTAAATTCGAGAATATAAATCAGACCAAAACCAAACCGAAATTGAATATATTACTTTTGACAAACACATATTGAAGAACAGTATTTTTTAAAGTCAACCGTTTAATAAGTGGAACTCAGAGCCAGAAATACTGCTTGACTATTGAGGAACAAATAGGCATGTACAACATATAAAAGGCTTCTTAGACAATACCATATGAACAAAGCCTTAGCTATGGCCATCTTTTATGACAGGAAATTACAAGATTTTATAATGTAAGTAATCTTACATTTAACCTTGTAGTTAAATTTGTGTTCAAATTATTAAGAAGCAAATGCTTCAAAAGAGTAACTTATTAAGCAAGGGATAGGATGCTTATTAAGTATCCTAATTAGAGGTGAACTACGGATCTGGCCGCCTTCTGCAAAATAAGCTTATGCAGTCACAGTTTATGTGTGAAGCTGCCATAAACATAAGCTCAGTTGAAGCATCAGCAGTGAGTTGATGATGCAAGAAAAACCAATGAAGCTGACACTCTCCTGCTGTCTTCTGAGACTCTTGGCTTCTTTCTTTAGTCTGGGACACCTGGCAATATCATGTTTTTCTTATCAGAGCAGTTCATTCTAAAGTTTATGGTACAAGCACCACAGAGGCCCTCAAACTGAAATCATTTATGCATAATGGTACAGGCAAAGTCCATAGTGGGTTTTTATTTCTAGAAAGAAAACCCATGTTTTCTTCTGAAATATTACTGAAAGATTAGAAAAGCTTAAGATTTTTCTTACACAATGGCATAGAGAAACAAAAATCATCTAAGGCTAAAAATAGACTTCAAAGTCCAAGCATAAGCGTAAAAAAGCTGAATGGGTCCACACGCCTCCAGATACTTTTGCTTCCAAGCCTTTGTAGACGAACAGGCTTGGAGAGATATGATCAATGTCTGACACTGGATGGAACTTCTGTGGAGAGCTCATTGCTGTCCACAGCAAAATTCCACTGGCTCATAACGATCAACAGCATTTTCTGCTGTTTGCACACCTTCAGTCTGCCCCTAGGCTAACTGCTGGGTTTAACAAACTCTTACACATCAAGGCATTTGTACTAAATAAAGTTAGTAATCCATCAATTTTAAACTACTGCAGAATTTTATTTCTGACTCATTAAAGAGTATTTAAAAGATGTTGCTGCTTACCTCCTCCCCGTGCTCCCCATCTTTGTAAACCAGTTCATAGCTGGAAATTGTATCAGAGCGTGGAGGTGTCCAGGAAAGCAATATGCTTGTTTCAGACTCAGGTTCTGCTTTGAAGTTCAGTGGTTGACCAGGCACTAAAGGAAAAGTTGAGCAGTGTCACCAATCACTTATTTGGCTCGTTCAACATTTGCAAACCTTTTGAACTATTATTTGAGTATTTCCTGGAACTTAAACATTACTGCACTTAAACAAATTGGTTTACAGTACTAAGAAATAATCTGAGCACAGAAAAAGAATAATGAGATATTCGATTCACAGGTTAAAAATTAACAAGGATTTTTTTGCAATGTAAATAATGCACGCAGAACTGAAAAGCAACTGAAGAGATGCCTGGCGATGAATACCTGCAATCTAATAACCTATGTATGATATGGCAAATATATATATCTATGCATTTGGATGTGTATGGGGAAATGCTAGTAGTGCATGTGACTGACTGGAATAGTCTAGAGGAAAGTGTTAAAACCATTATATGCATTTCCAAATACAAAAATTTTATGCTCCACTCACAAATAAGAAAGATACTAAACGCATCCTTTTCTTTAGGAAGACACCTACACATTGAATGCTTGTGTAAACTAAAGAAGTTATAACCTAGTGAAGAGATGTTCAGTTATGTGCTCATTAAGTGACATATTTCTACTCTTTAATGACTAGCATTCTAGTAACACCACTTTCTAACTGCAAGAGGTAAACATGCAATTTTGATTGCACTAATCAGGAACATTCTCTGTTGTTATATCTTTTGCAGTAGCCACTAAAATTATCCAGACTGAAAGTTATCCTCATTTACTTCTTTAATTCCAAAGCAAATAATAAGGTTGACTGAGAAAAGACAGCAAAATAGAACTCTAACTCTGGATTGTATACAATAGTTTTGGCACCCAAGTTCTAAAACATTACTTTCAGTTAACAGTGCTGTTGATAAGGCATGAAACAGTTTTTCACAGCATTTCTAGCCATTCAAGAATAAAATGTGGCATGCTCTTATTTTGGAAATGGAAAAAATAAGTACTTCCCCATACATACTGAGAACAGGTGTGTCAAGTAGGATGTGACAGTAATGATGGTTTCACAAGAATTTTTCAGGGGATTATTCTCTTCCAGCATTACAAGTATGCTGGTTTTGTACAGTAAAAGACCTAGTAACTCCATGGAGCAAACAGTGAAAATAATTTGGTAGTTTAATTTTTATCGTCCTCAGACTTCTACAGAACATCACTGTGAGGATAACACTGCTCTTGTGCATGCTATTACACATTTGATATCTAACTTTAAACAGATAACCTTTCTACATGAGGTGCATATTCAAACTCCCACATGGAGGTTGCAAGTCCTTACAATTCTTTTTTTAATGACTGAGAGTGAACAGGAGACCAACGCTCTTTACAGGAAGTAAAAAGGACAGGACTAATTAGATATTTTTCTAAAAGATGTCCAATCAAAAAGGGTCCACTTTCTGGGTACTGCAAAGTCAAAGGGGAAAAGATCACAAAGCACAGGAAGTAATTACAGGAAGTACCAGCCAAGTATTTTTGACATAAAATACTTCTGATTTTGCAAAGAAAAGCTGAAAGGCTGGGGGTGGTTCAGCTAGGAGAAGGAAAGGCTTTAGGGGCACCCAACAGCATCCACAGCATGAATGGAAGGCATGGAAGAGATGCAGCCAGGCTGTTCATAGAACAGGACATGTGAGAGGCAGTGGCACAAGCTGAAATATGAGAGGCTTAGGCTGGAGATAAGGAGAAGCCTTTCCCCCATGAGGACAACCCAGTGATGCAGTCAGGGTCCAAGGAAGTTGGAGCACAGCCTTGTGGGGTTTTACACCTCCACTGGGTGAAGCCCTAAGAAACTCAGTTTGACCCCACAGCTGAGCCTGCTATGGGCAGTGTCTGGGGCTGAAGACCTCCCCAGATGATCACCTGGCCAGCTTGGATTGTCCTGCAATGCTATACTCTGCACTCAGCGTAGGAATACATGAATTGTAGAACACAGCCAGGCAGTAATAGTAACTAACCCATATGAAGGCTGGTACCATCTGTTATGAGAAACATGGCAGCAGATGGAGAACCAAGGGTATTTCCTATCTCTCTGCATGTTTTAAGACCATCATCCTCCAAGTACTCCTTAAAAAAAAAAAACCCTTTGTGGTCTTAGGTCTGCAATTTGCTATCACTTTATCAAGCTGATGACTAATTGGACTTTTCCAAATGCTGTTTGTCAAAATTGCATACTGCTGAAAAATTTAGTCTTCTCTCAGGTTTTTCAAGCACAGTTAGGCATCTCTGAGGCTGAAAACACTGACAGAAGAAAGAGGTGACAGGGAAATCTGCATTGCTCCAAACAGATAAGATGGAGGAGAAAAAAAAACACCCAAAAGTAACACAAACTAAACACACTGTATTGCTGATAAACTCTGGTGGGGAAACCAATGTGTAAGCCAAAGGAAAAGGACAAGATAAGAAAGTGGAACATTAAATTTAAAACTATTTAGGATTTATGCTTAGAACACACATCAGCTTAAATACATCTTCAGTGGTACACAGGAGCTAAGCCAAGTTGCAGACAGAAGCTACTGGTCTCCTTCAGAGACAGAAATAAATCTAGAGAAATTGCAAAATCCATGTAAGGGGACTTTATACTCTTGATGAAGTGCTTTTAATTGCACACCTCACATCTAACTCCATATTAGTGCTGTATATGGGCAACTCACTGATGGGATGTTCTTAGATGAGCATTCTCTCAATACTGTCTTTTCTGCTTTGAGATCAATGTGCTCTGCAAATGCCCACTAAAAGTCCTAACTTCCCTGTGCTCCAAGCATACCTCTTCTTATTTCTAAACATGACATATCTTAGGTCTTGCACACAATGAAAGACTACAATGCAGTAACAAAACAAAGAAAAAAGTCCACAACCACTTTTTCCAAAACTTCATACAAAGTTCAACATTTTCACTTGTCTAGTCCTTCATGTTTATTGCCGGATAATCAGAAAAAAACACAGATTGCTGGACCTTGAACTGCATATGTAGTTCTACATGCATACCTGACTCAAGTGCCAGAACAGAATCATAAAATGGCGTCTCAGAAAGGCAATTTAGTTCCCTGCACTGCTCTTCAGCTCCGGCTGAGACAATCAGAAAATCACTCAAGGCCTGTGCCAGGTTTGCAAGTGATACTGGATAAAAAGGAGAGTCTTCAGGCTAGAAAGGGCTCTATGACACTGCTAGGTTGAAATCCATAGCTAGAGCAAAACTCAGTCAGTACAAGCAGAAATCAGCTATGCAAAGGACAGTAGGTTGATCAAAAAAAATTACAATCAGTAGGGAACCTAACGGGACAAAGAGTTTATGCCTCTGCTTGATCTGAAAGAAGCATGAAACCCTGCAGAGAAGCTCTTACATTTGAAGAGCTACTGTGCTGCAGTGTTTTTGTTTTGTAAAGCAATACATGTGTTTTTTGAAATATCAAATTCTCACGGAATATAATTATAAAACAAAATGGGTAGTGTACTAACTATACGTGCATTCTGATCTCCCTCTATCTGCTACAACTGAAACAATGTCTTCAAATGAGTTTGAAGATACCTGAGGCTTGCAGTTTTGAGTATCAAACAGAATTACATTACTCAATTAACTACTAAGCATTTCAAATTTTCAATAAGCATAGCATATTATGTGAAAAATAACCAGAAAACCTAAATCACTTTCTTAAAATAGTATATGCAACTGACATGGGGGGAGCCCAGAGAATAAAATAAACATGTTGGTCAGCCTAAAAGACAGAGTCCATTTAGTCTTGTCTGAATGACTAGAGAACACAGTGAAAAGATTAATTATTCCTCAAAGTATTTCTGTTTATGCATTATTTCTACAGTGTAGCAGTAGAGTTGTCTTAAAATTATTTCAAGCTGCATTCTTTCATACCTAAATTCAGTGACAAACGTAATGTGTGCACATTTCCATCATTCATTCACACACTTTCAAAAATCAGAATTCGGGACTTGAAAAAATTCTGACTAAAAGAGTACCCCATATTCATATCATATTTGTATTCTAACCAGAAAAAAAATACTAAAAGTTAGGAAAAAATCACTGTGCGAAGGTAAGGCCCTCAATATTGAACTTGTCACGTTAGCATTTAAATGAAGTAAAATAGAGACCAGGACACTTAACAGAGGTTAACTGTGCTTTGAGAGTAGAGGAGTTATTAAAATAACTGAAATAGTCTTTCCTACCTGACCAGAAATGTTCTTTAAGGGGAATTTTGTCACTTAAAAAAGTATCCTGCATCCCACCTCCGCATCAGTACATATAGATATCTCAAAAGCCAGGTGTCAAGAGGATTGCGCCACACTCATTTCAGTAGTGCCCAGCAACAGGATAAGGAGTAACGGCTATAAACTAAAACAAGTTCCACCTCAGCGTCAGGAAGAACTTCTTTACGTTGAGGGTGGCAGGGCACTGGAACAGGCTGCCCAGGGAGGTTAATTGTGCAGTCTCCCTCTCTGGAGATATTCAAAACCCACTTGGCACATGTCCTGTCTAATCTGCTCTAGGTGACCCTGCCTTGTCAGAGAGGTTGGACTAGATGATCTCCAGACCTCCCTTCCGACCCTAATTATACTGTGATTCTGTGATTCTTCTACCTTCTTTCTTGCTTCATGGTTGAGTTTCCAGCTGTGTGCTCTCAACCCTTCCCATATGGAAGTCCATTTCCATGAAATGCTTCACAAATACATGAGCACTGTGAAGTTTCAGAGACACAAGGTTTCCCTGTTCAGGTGTTCATGAAAATAAATTTAAATATCTGGAAAAGTAGCTAGCTCACTACAACCCAGAAGAGTATTCCCTTGCTACAAACTCTTTTCCTCAGGATTTTTAATCTTCTTTTACAATAAGAACTCCAGAAACTTTTACTAATTCTGTTTAAGCTAAGGCTCCATTTACATGCCCTGCAAGTCAGATACTTAACCTTCTCATTACTGTCTTTTTTTTGTATTTTTAAAACATTAGACTTTTACAACTGTAATAATCCTTAATCTCCCGACCATGGAGAATCCTTGGTTTAAAATTAACAATATGCTTTACATTGTAAGTTTTTGTCTAAAGAAGCTTATGTTTACAGGTATGCATTCATCTCCCTGAGTAGTTTTGCTTCCTCTCTTTCTCTAATAATCTCCTATCCAATAGAGCTTGTGTATCTCTTACTCTCCACTCTTTCTACAAAAGCTCAGAACAAAACCAAGATTATTTTAATTCCTTCAGAAACTATCCTCTCTCTGCACATTAAAAATGAAGCAAAATTAAACAAAATGAAATTAAACAAAACCAAGCCGAGACACTCAGTTTAACACTAAATTTTCCTGGCACACACAGGTTAAAGTATGTTCCTCAGAGTATTCGTATTTCTGACCAGTGTAAGCACAGACAGGAAATATGAGACAATACATAGGAAGTGCGTCCTGAGCAGGCAAACTGAACATAAACCAACAGACAAGAAGCATCACAATAAAATGCATATCAATATTTCTTTAGTCAAAACTTTGGTACACCAGTTGACCTGAATAATAGACTGGTCCTGACTCCATTTTCAACAGAATCAAATCCTTTGGCCCAAAATGCAGAATAAGGATTTTCTTAGGTTTAACTTCCGCAATCAATATCCCTTTTTTCGCAAGGCTCATCTCCATAGCACTTTTCTGATTACAGAATGTATTAAAATGGTGTCTCTTTATTTTAAGAAAAGCACTGCTGAAAACAACTGGGCAATAGAACATGGCATTACTTTAAATGCTTAAGTACAGTACTGAATACCAAAACTGAACATACAACTTTTTTTAGATCTTGTTGTCTGAAAAATGTTTCCTTTTTCTCCCCTTCAACTACATGCTCCTAGTCAGTACTTTAACTAAAAAACAGTTTCACTATCAGCAGGGTTTTGGCTGACCTGCAAAGAAGCCACTCACACAGCCATTTCAAAAGAACAATTCTGCTGTATTAAGACAGCAAAAATCCTTGTGAGCAGTCTTTTTATAAACAATTTTTTTATTTTTATAATTTCTCTCCAAAGATCAGAATACAGTTAAAGGAGGAAAGCTTTGAACCACGTAACAGATCCTATAAGTCACAGACATCAGTAAGATTTCATAGAATCATAGAATCAACTGAGTTGGAAGAGACCTCAAAGATCATCAAGTCCAACCCTACCATGGTTACTAGACCATGGCACGAAGTGCCACATCCAGTCTCATCTTAAAAACCTCCAAGGATGGTGAATTAACCATCTCCCTAGGCAGCCCACTCCAATGCCTGATTACTCTCTCTATAAAACATCTCTTCCTAATACCCAACCCAAACCTGCCCTGGCAGAGCTTGAGTGTGTGCCCTCTTATCCTACTGTTGGTTGCCTGTGAGAAGAGACTGACCCCCACCTGACTACAGTCCAAGGCAAGCATAAGGGTTAAGACACATATTTATAATGGCAGGCTCATTTGTTTAAGAAAGAAAAAAAAAATCGACCAAATGTAATGAGTATCCCATTCCTGTTTTTTTCCTCTTTTACCAGTGTTTCCCCTGATTTTAAATGGCACTTTATAATTCACTTTAATATTTGGAATCAGTTTCAGTTTGAGGGACTTAAACTAAAATAATCATATTCAAATTTAGATTATGGCAAGTCTGAAAGAGAAGGACAAGGAAGTAATTTTATTCCGTGATATTCACTGAAGAGAAACTGCTGGACAAAAAGATGGGAGAATCTTAGTTTTTAAAACATACCCTGAACTGGAGAACTGCACAGGACTTTCTTAGTTTTGTCCTCTTTTATCACTTAAAATGTTCATATTTCAAGTATGAGTGTCAGAGTTTAAATATGCCTCCTGTAATGCCAAATTTTTTATTTTTATTTTTTCAACATTGTCACAAATACACATTGTCAAATCAACTCTGTTATGACATTGAAAACATGTATTGAGGATCCCTCCAGCCCTATTAAGGTTGTCAAAATTTCTTCAGATAGTAACAGTAGTCAGGGACAGATGGGCACGTTTAACAGCAAGTTCTATGAAGGTTTCAATAAACAGAACTTTTCTGCAGTGACCTCAGCAAGTAATGTGACTTGAGCTAGTCCAGCTGAGCTTTAGTGCTCATTATTTTGACTCCTTCAGCCTTTGCTGGGGAAGCCATTGACAAATACTTGCTAATCTAAGAGGTATATGGTTGTGAGTAAAAACACAGATAAGGAGCTCACTAAACCTTCTTTTTGAAAAGCCATTTGCACATAGATTCAAGCCGAAGCCAATATAAAAACTAGTCGTTGAAAATGCCGAAATTAAACTATGGTGTAAATATTTACATGTGTGTATGTAGCACACAGAGACATTTTAATGTACCAGTAGTAAGTCTGAAAATAGCTAATGTTTTAAGTTCTCGGTTGAGATACTGCAAAAGGCAACATCTACATATTTGTGTAACACAACGCAACACCTAGAAAGGACGAAACCTCAATTTCTGTCTTTATTAAATGTATATTGGTAAAATGCAGAAATAAAGATGGGATGAACATAACTGTCTTCAGTTACACTTTAGGTATTTGGTTTTTAATAATTTGAGAGAGGCTAAATTCTGCAACAGGAAACTTTTCTGTAATAAAAAGTAGCATTATATACTTCTAGGCAATCACTGACCTACAGTAATACTTCATACAGTTTCCTCTAAACTGCTAGACAAAAGCAGCTTCTATTTCTTACTGCCATAATAAAACACTTTGTGCAGTGCAACTCCACCAGAGCTTCTCAATTTTGACTTCATAAAAAAATTTCTGCAATGTTTATCACGGTGCTTTCTTGTCTTTTGCTAATAAAACTAATTCATGGACCTAAAACTCCTGAACAGAAACAGAACAACACACCTGCAGACATAAACCAAGAATATGGTGACCTTGTGGCAATCACTTTGCAGGAACAGGTGGGATTTGATGTATAATCCAAAGTGTACAAAATTGCTTGCTTGAACCTATACAAAGGTTTGTTTTATTTAATGTTTTCATGTTTTACTTGTTTTGAGAACCTTACAAAGTAGTTGAACACACATGCAGTGCACACACATTTTAAATTTCCAAGAGCCATCTAACACAAACCCACCAACACAGGTAAGTCCTCAAAGAAATCTATGAAAACCTATTTGACAAATTTGTTTGGTGCACAGACCACTGCCAAACAAAATGTTCAAAATTTGGCCACCTCCAAGATGAAGATCTCTCTGAGAATTCCCCAGATAAATCTCTTGACACTGATGAAAAAAGAAAAGAAAGTGTGAAGGGCTATTTTCCACTCTTCAAAGATAACTCACATTGTGGAATTGACAAAAGGTTACCTGAAAAAGCTGCCTGAATAAACTGGCTATCCTTGAGAGGAAGGTTTTTTGCAACATTTTAAACTCTATCTCTGCAAAATTTCTGCATGTATTCAATTTTTTTTTCACACAAATTCTGTTCATTGCTAACTTACCTCCTGTTTGAGTGATGACTTGAATGTCACTAGAAAGTGGTCCATCCCCAACAGAAGTAAAAGCAAGAACCTTCACAGAGTACGTTTTCTGGGGTACAAGATTCCCAATAGTGGTAATATGACTGTCAGCCACATTGTGCTTCATCCAACTGTTGACATGTTGAGTGGGGTCCATGGTGTAATAAACTCTGTAACCTTGTATTTGTCCATTAGGTTCCTCAGGTTCTTCCCACTGTACCAAAATGGTGGTAGAGCTCAACATACGGGCCTGTACATTGCGTGGTGCACTTGAAGGTGCTTGCTCTGAAGTCCTTGTTGACACAGGCTCACTGGGTGGCCCTCGCCCAATGTTATTTACAGCAACTACCCGAAACTCATATTCTGAATATGGGCTTAGGCCAGCCACGCTATAACGTGTTGTGGCCACTCCATCAATTTCTTTATATGGCTCCTCAGAGTTTTTGGGTTTGTGTTGGATTATGTAGTAAGAAACTGGCTCAGGGTTTCCAGAATCCCAAGTCAGTGTTATACTTGTGGCTGTGCTTTCTGTCACCACAGGTGTTCCAGGAGGTTTGGGTAAGGCTAAAGGCATATGAAAAAAAATGTAGTTAGCACTATGTAACAGTAAACATTAATTATTACAATAAGAAGCTTACAAACAGCAAACAAAAAACAAAAAACAGGAAGATGGAATGGAAAGAAGGTGTGATCTGTTCACAGCAAGCTTTTGGCAATTATGATTTCCTTCAAAAATCTATTGTAAATCTTCATGCTTTGTATTGTAAGTTTCATTTCTCATAACTAATGACACTGATTCTTGCAATAAATCCCATAACCATAACCAAAAGAGAAATTCTGTAGACAGACAATACACCATTACAGCTGAATTTTCAGATATTTTTTGAACATCTACTTTCCAATTACTCAGTGAATATGATGCTTAGACACCCAGCAACTCTAAAAAATCAAATGACTAGCTCTTAAAGGCTCCTGCCGTTGACAAGTAAATGCAACAATACAAGATCCTTTATTTAACTGAAATGAAGGCTGGGAGCTAGACACAGGAAAATAATGGAACATTATGACTAACGTACTTTAATTAATATTACTGATTTAATTAATGAACATTACAGCTGTCTGAACCTGTATTCTGTCTTATGTCAGTGACCAGCTGGAATATTTAGCCTCTTGATTTAAGATGGTATTTAGTCTCTTTCAGTGCAATACGTTTGCCCAGAATATGGCAATGAATGAAATAAAAGACTGAACTATGTCCGAATATATGTGCTTGGGATATACCTTTGACAGTTATCTGCGCTATTGCTTCTATAACACCAAGGGTAGACATAGCAACACAAGTATAGTTTGCAGACTGTCTGACATCATTAAGCTCAAGGACGTTCCTCCCTATTGGCATATCATCCTCAGGTGTCAAATCTTCTGCTCCTAGCATCCATTTCACATATGGCATTGGTGACCCCACCGCAACACAGGTGATATTTACACTCCCGCCAGGCATGATCTCATGGTTTGTGGGGGGGATAGAGAACCTCGGTGGGACCCGTCGAACTGGAACAAAACACAAAAAAAAGGTAATAACATATACAAAAAAAAACCCACCTGAATCTTGCATACGGACAACATGCAGTGTACAGACACAATTTAATGTTTTAACATTTATTCTGATCTGTCAGAAAATATGTATAAGAGAAATACGAGACTAAACAATAATTTCGTCTGCACACAATGTGAATTATTCTGTATTTACTTGAGGATATTATTAGGCACATTCATACAAAGGCTTATTCAGACCTATTAGGGCCCCACATGTAACTAACTACGTACTAACAATACACAAACACCATGCAAAAGATATACACGCACACGTGCACGCACACACACAGGCGCACATATATATATGCATTTTTTATGCCCATACATATATATATGCACAGAAGAAAACTGGAAGGTCAACAGCATGCTTCAGTTGATCACCAACTTCAATGCTGTGTGCTTCCAGTTGATGTGAATAAATGTGCTAGGCCACATTGTCACATCACAGTCCTGGAACACACTGCCTACAGTAAATTGGAAGTGCAATTTCATTTGCTTTCAGACTCAAAGTAGATGCAGCCTCAAAACCTCACACTAACACTGAAACAAACATAGAAAAATATATAATTGCACACAGATACAAATATATATATACATATATATACACA
>NW_008652947.1:0-11096 GCF_000695815.1 Acanthisitta chloris
CCTCTTGCCCAATAGCCCCTTAGTTTTAGAATTATAGTCATTCAGAGGGAAAGGGGCTGACAGCCGAGAGACGCTGCACTGGGTACTGGGGCTGTTTGTTGTTACTGCCACTGTTACTGTTGGTTTTGTTCACCTTGGTAGATACAGATCAATAAAGAACTGTTACTCCTATTTTCTCATCCTCTTGCCCAATGGCCCCTTAATTTCGGAGTTATAGTAATTCGAAGGGAGAGGGGCTGCATCTGTCTATTCCAAGGGAGGCTCCTGCCTTTTTTGGCAGACACCTGTCTCTCAAACCAAGATGAGGGGTTTGAAACAGTTCCCCCACAAGAAGGAGGTCGGTATGGGCTATATCAAGCTCTGGAGCTCAGTTGTTTGGTAGAAACAAAGCCCTTAACCCTTCAAACCTCTTGATCTGGGTCTGAAATGTCACTTGCAACTTGCTTTAGGCTTCTATTAGCTCTGCAATGGGCACAGTCTCTGACAGAGACGAAGCAAGGAACGCCCACAGCTATGTCTGAAGGATCCCCTGAAGTGCCTGCAAAACATTTGTGTATTTGGTGTAAAAACAGACAGAAAATCTTCCATCGAGAAAGATTTCCTCCCCCAGGGTTATTTCACTTGTGGTATGAGTGGAAACAGCACGTTCCCACTTCAGTCAACAGCCCTTGGGAGGAGTCTGATGCTCAGCAAATGCTGAGGCACCTTCAGCTTCTCCAGGATTTCAGCTGAACAATGGGTGTTGCTCAGTGCTGTGCTGTGAGCCCTGAGCTCTCCTAAACAGAGGGGTGAAAGGAAGGAGCACAGTGATGTGTTTGTCCTTTCACTCTGTGTAGGTTGGGAGCAGGAGCAGGTAAATGAAATTTGGATTTTTTTTTCATTTTTACCACAGTCACTTGGGTCCAGAGCTGGAGCTGTAAGAGGAGAAACATGATTCTACTGATAAAAGCAAGAGAATCAGCCTTCAAGGGCTCTCCAGTGGGACAAGACTAACATGAGTCATCAGGCATGGTGGTGACTAGGGGCATTAACATACTTTTCACTAACATTTGCCAGCATGAATGCAAAATAGAATGAATCTGACAAATCCAGGAGTCATCCAGCATTCCATGCTCCAGTGTGTCACTAGCATCCATAGCTCAGGAGCTCTGCTGGGGCACATTTCTTGGTCATACTTAGAGTATGTGCAGACCAGGCTGTCCTGTACACAGCTGGTTCTCCAAGCAGGAATTTTTTGCAGAGCTAAATGATTCACAACAAGGGACATTTTCGGAGGTTCCATCATTTTTCAGCTTGGTGTGAGAGTCACTTACACCTGAGCTGCTGATACATGGAAGCACTGGTCACACTGCATGGCACCAGGAGTCTGGACAGCACAGATGTGATGGGGTGACATGTCCAGATGTGCAGAACTTGCTGACCAGTGCTTTGAAGGTGACCTGTGTATTTGGACTTCTGTTGTTGCTACTCCAAGTGAGTGACCAGTCAGAATAAAGTCTCAAATTCACCCCAGATTATGTCCTCAGGTGGAGAAAGAAGACACCTCTCACCATTCCCAAATATATGGTACAGACTGCCCAGAGAAATTGTGGCTGCCCCATCCCTGGAAGTGTTCAAGGACATGTTGGATGGAGCTCTGAGCAAGCTGCTCTAGTGGAAGGTGTCCCTGCCCATGGCAGGGAGGTGAAATGAGATGAGCTTTAAGGCCCTTTCCAACCCAAACCATTCCATGATTCTGTGGTGGCCCTGGAATGAACCTGTTTTGGGGTGCAGATTAGATGTCACACCGCTGTACTGGGGGATGCTGCTGAAAGCCTATGGAACTAGGAATAAAAAAAGTAAATATAGGTAACAGAACCACTCAGAAGTTTCCTCTGCTGAGACCTGGCTTGTTAGTCCTTGGAACTAACTCTTTTCCTGGGAAGTTCAGCAGTTTTTCAGAGTAGGAAATGTGACCTCACTATACTCACAGAAATTTGCTATTTTATACGTTACTGCCAGCATGGATCTTAATCAACCAGAAAAACTCAAAATGACAAACAAACAAGAGACAGCTTTGCTATCTGAGGTTCATTAGCTCCTAGCGACCTTTCAAATCTGCACGAAACCAAAGCGAAATGTTCAAAAAGCAGGAGGGCTTTCAAGTCATTTTGCCAGTAATTTCCACCTATTCCCCAGTTCCTCCTCAATAACGAATGGCATTTCTTGATTGTTTTCCCAAGATTTGCTTTTATCTGAGCAAATGTGGACTGGAACTTTGACCCACAACATACAGGGGATGGGAGGCAGAGTCTCCCTGGAGGAACAGCACATATGTTGTGTCTTGCAAGTTTATTTGGAATTGACTTTCAAGGGCATCATTGTCCTCCTCTGGAAGACTGGAAATGTGAGCAAAGGGCAGCCTATTTCATGCTTGGCACAAGCACAGCCCAGGGAGCCATCAGCACTGTGTGCTGCAGAGGTTAGAGGTAGGTTCATGAGGAGGAGCTAACAGCCAGCACAGACCTGGGGTGCATCCAGCACTGGGAAAGGAAAGAAATAAAAGAGCTGAATGTGGATGACCCATTCTTTGAGGTAATGACATGCTGCCTCTGGACCATGGGAACCAGTGAGCAGAAAGCAGAGCCTGAGAGCACCTTTCCATGGATACACATAGATCTGTTTCAGGTTGCTCCTACATGACAGGCTCTCAGGACAAGCTCCTCAGCAGGGGAGAACAGACCTTGCTTTTGGTCTACTTGAGATTATGCCTCTGCACCTGGAGCTTTCCTTCATGTGGGACTTTGAACTGTTGGGATTTCTTGCCTAGCTGGAACAGAGGCAGCAGATGGATCCCTTCAGAGAATTATAGACTCATAGAATGGTTTGGTTTGAAAGGGACATTAAATATCGTCTCAGCCCAACCCCTGCTATGGGCAGAGACATCTTCCACCAGCCCAGGTTGCTCCAAGTTCCATCCAACCTGGCCTGGAACATTCTCAGGGATGGAGCAGCCACACCTTCTCTGGGCAACCTGTGCCAGTGCCTCACCATCCTCATGGAGAAGAATTTCTTCCTAATATCCAATCTAAACCTACTCTCTGCCAGTTTGAAGCCATTCCCTCTTGTCCTGTCACTCCACTCCAGGCTAAATAGTCTCACTCCATGTTTTTTGCAGGCTACCTTCAGGTATTGGAAGGCTGCAATTAGGTCACCCCAAAGCCTTCTCTTCTCCAGGCTAGACAATCCCAATTGTCTCAGCCTTTCATGAAGCACAGCACCTGTCCTCTCACCAGTCCTCTTCAGCTTGAGATCTTGTCACCTTCTCCAAGCATCATGATGACAAGAAGATCATTGCTGGAGTGGAAAGAGGAGGACTGTTTTAACTGTGAGTAAAACCACTTGAGGCCCATCTTGTATCTTCTCAGAAAGTGTTGTTCTGCTGGGACCATAGCTGAGGAACTAGTGATTGTAGATGGAGACCAGAGAGAAAAAGACACAGCATCAGCAAGAGATGAAACATTCAGAGTAGGCAGAATAAGGGGGCCCTGAGGGCATCTCTGGGAGATGTTTTCTGTGTTTTACTGACTTGTTTTGATGGGGGAAAAAGGGGATTTTTCAAAGAAGAGATAGAAGATGTCACACATGTATTTACAAAACTGTAGTCCAGCCTGACAACCTCTATGAACTCCCTCTGTCAAAGAAAGTAGTTGAAGAACTTCTGAAAAGAGAAACTAAAAGATGAAAGCATAGGCTAGAGAATGGAAACTCCCTTTCCTCCTGCCAAAGGAGACCTTGTGGTGGCATCTGTCCTTTCTGCTTGGATGTAGCCCCCACTGACATCACTGGGAGTTACTGGGACCCAGCAGGACTGGAATCCAGTTTCATTCAGGCACTGAGGTCCACTGGCAGCATGGAGGAAGAGGAGCCCAGGGCTGAAGAGCAATGAAGCTAGAGAAGGTCTATGTCACACAGGAGCAGCTGGGAAGGATAATTTGCCATCTGTGCTAAGTGGTTTCACCCCAGTGCTGTTGGTCACACCAGAATGCAGAATCACAGAGAGACCTCATATATATTGTGGGGAGGGGAGAGAGAGGAGGGGGAGAAACCATCTGTGGAAGGGAATCAAGCCAGTATGTGGCCTTGGAGAGTCACATCCAGAGGGGGCTGAGCTAGAAAGCACCTGTGAGACTATGCAACAGGGATGCTGAGAGCAGCTGGGGAAAGCACATGGCTCAGGCTGAGAGGGGACAGCAGGTACAGGCTGATGGTGTCAGGGATTTGGAAAGGAGGAGTGGTGCTGACTCTGCTTTGCTTCTATAGCAGAGCATCAGGGCTCTCAGCATGGGGCTCTTCTACCCTGCCTGCCTTGCTGCTATGTGGATTGGGACACCACTGGAGAAAGCACATGGAGAGGGTGCTGGATCTAGGAAAAAAGGGGAAAAGTTTGCTGAAAGGTGTGTAGGAGCTGAAGAGGGGAAAGGGATACACCTTAAAGTTGCCTGTAAATTCATATGGGAAGCCTTAATGGTATTTAATTTCTAGGTGCAGCATTCAGTTCCTTTCTTCATTGTCTTCCAAGCCTGGAAGATTAGTAAGCAGAGGAACTACTGAGCAGAGGTTACTGCACTGCAGTGCTGGGGTCAGCATCCTTGACAGGATAAACCACCTTTATCTTCCAGGTTTCTGGTAGCACTGCAGCCCTATAAGAAACCAAAAGGAAAATGAAGAAGTGTTGATAGGCTTCTCTTCTCCTGGACTGTTAATTCAAATCTGGCTGTAGGCCATTAGTGTTTTCACACTATTACCTTCTAATGGCTTCTTGCTCTTGGCTCAGCTCTTCCTTGGAAAGTCACAGCTGTGTGCATTGTTAGCTATAGACTCCCAGTTAGCCTCTTGCTGGGAATCTCAGGCAAGATTATGACTTGTGTCCATGTTATGAAAATAGCCTGTGTGGAGCAGCTGCTGTCAAATCCTGCTCCTTCCAGCACTCCCTTAACAGGTGTGATGAGCTGTTTTCCTACTGCCATGGGTGGATCAGCTGTTCCAACAGAAGGTGCACTTGTAATCCATAACCCCTCACTGGGCTGTCTGGGTCACACAGAGCTGCTAGATTTTGCTAAGGGAGCTGCATCTTTTAGCTCAGATGCTGGAGACCTGCAATGCAATATATTGGTGTTCCATCCAGAGCTGCAGTTTTGTCTCTCTTTCATCCCTGAGCCCATGTTCTCCAGTCAGACACAGGGAGTGCAGCTGAGAGAGCTGTCATGACAAAACTATGTTAGATCCCTGTTGTGAAGTTTGACTCCTTTTCATGGAGTAAAAGACAATGCTCTCCAGTCCTTGATTTTTCTATCCCTCTCAGAATGGAAAAAGACTGGATTTAATAACCCAACACTGGGTTATTTTTGTTTCCACACTTTATACTCCAGGAAAAAAGCAGGAAAATCCCATGGTCCTTTATACCAGAGGTTAAACTAGGCTATTCCTTTGGCTTTAGGATCTATTCTTCCATGAGAAGATCACATCAAAGAGCTATGTAGGCAGTATATCCTAACCATTTCTAGGCCCAGATCCCTGGGAATGGATAAGCATCAGTGTTTACACAGCATAGAGTGGAATTCAGGCATAGCTGTAGGACAGGTGGATTAGGAATCAGCCCTGCTGTCTCTTTTCTATGCTTATATGGGGGATAACACAGCAGACTTCAATGTGCAGGTCCAGCTGACTGGTGTGAAATTAATTTAAAATTCAAAAACTAAATTGGAAAGGAAAAAAAAAGAAAAAATCTCTAAGAGTTCCATGAAAAATCAATTACTCACCTTGCAAAGGTGACGCTGTGAACACTGCTCCACAAAAAGAGCAAAATTCCCTGCAATTTTAATCTCTTCTTCCTGCAATTTCCCTCCCATCCCTTGTGATGTTTTAAGAGATGGATGACTTTCTTTCTCTAGTTGTAGATATGCTTATTGAGGCTGGAGGGTGGAGAGACCAAGAGAGAAAAGACTGTTCCAAAAAATGTAATTAAGGTGATATTACTATGTGAATTACATATTACATTTTGTTTAGAGCCATTATTGGCTGGAATGACTCTGAAATTGAATTGTGCTGCAGATTCCTAGCTGATTTTACCCACACTCACTCACGGTCAGGGATTGCATTACGTGTGGGGAAGAGGAAAGTGTGGATGGAGGAGGGGATCCAGCTGGGAAGGAGGGCTCTGTAAGTAGTTTCTTCCTGTGCAGAAGCTTTCATCAGACTGACAAAGAACCACATTAAAAATTACTCTTCACCCCGTTGAGCCAAACTGTCGTGGTTTAACCTCAGCCAGCAGCAGGACACAAACTGACTTGACACATGCACCATGATCTGGTATTAGGCTGTGGGGACAGCAAGGATGTCTTGATGCCCTTAATCACATCTCCTCTGGTGAAATGGTCGTGTGTGGTGGAGGGGATCAGGGGGTATTCACTCACCACAGACTGTCTGGGGAAGGGGAAGATGCTGTACAGCCATTAAGAGCACTAATTTTCCCCTGCCTTCAGCTAAGGTTGCTCTGAGATGGGTTTGCCCCTGTGACCCAGGAGCAAACAGCTCATCAATCTTGTATCTCCTCACTCCCATGCCCTGATGTGCTTTAGGAGCCACAGTGATGGGCCAAAGGGTAACAGCATCCTCACTGAAGGGTTGCAGTGAGAAGAGGTGTGGAGGGAGATTCCCCACAGGGGCAGCAGGAGGGAAGCAGCCAGGTTTCCTGTGCTGCTGTTGATTGTGGTCTCTCTAATGTCTAATAATGCTCCTATCTCTCTCCTCTACTTGGCCACCTATTTCTTATCCAACCTGTAGGAACATGACAGCTTTGCATTAGCTGCTCTTAAATTGGTTGAAACTGGCATGCAGGTTCAGAAATTATGAGGACAGGAGAGATGAGAAACACCCTGCCAGCATGGCCACAGTAATTCAGAAAATGAAAAAATTATGAGGTGCTGCTGTGCAAGAGAGATCCACAGCTGAGCAGTGGAGAAAAGCAGGTAAGAAGTCATAGAGCTGTTGTGTGTTAAAGTTTGTGTCCTTGTTCCGTGATTCTTTGTTCCAGGATTCAGGTTTTTGTGTCTTTGCTCCCTTTTGCACTGAGGCATTGCCCTTTGCAAGCTGCACTTTCAGCTGCTCTGCTTTGGTCTCAAGATCAGCTGTTTTGGTGCACAGTGGTGATGAGGATGATGCTCATGGAGGGAGAGGTTTGCTGGGTGGTCTGACATGGTGTGGGTTTGGCAGCTGGCAGATGCATCCTGAGAGGGCTGTGCCTAGGAGAGGCTTTGGAAGAGCTTCCATCTGCAAAGGTGGGAGGTAAACTTTGTCTGGCCTCCTCTTCCCTTAAACCATCTCCCATCTGAATAAAGTGGGGGAATTAGAAGGGGATTATGTCCCAGCAGGAGAGGTGTAATTCATTTCTGCCATCATCCGCATGTCAGGTTCGATTTTAATTTCAGATAATGTCAAAGCCAGATTAAAGCCCTATCACCTAGGTCACCTAGGTAGGAAAAGAGAGAGCAGCTTCCCCCTCATCTCCCTCAGCTGCCAGGACAGTGACTGCCATCCCTCCCTCCTCTTTCTTCAAACACTTGTGTTGTGGCACACCATGAAGGCTCCTGCATGGGAGGTTGGACTCCCTTCAGCACCTCCTCCCAGATCCTATCCCTGGACACCACAGCCCCCTACCCTCCATAAATGATTCTTGTATGGTACAGGGTGATTTAGCTAGGGATAAGGAAAGGGACCTGGGAGGCACAGATATACTGTCACTCATGGTCACCTTGGAAATGAGGTTCCAGTGCATGAGAGACTGGAAAAAGCAGGGAGAGGTGAGGGATGACTGGGTCAACCATGGAAGAGCAAGGTAGAGCTCCCCATTGTGCCTGGCTGTCCCCTGGTCCCCCTCCTGCAGAGTCAGAAAGAATTACTTGTTTGAGAGGTTTATTCCTGGCTCTGCCAGAGGCATACAGAAATTAGGAAAACTTCAAATGGCATCATCAAATGAAAAAGATCCCTAATTTAGACACCCATAATTGACAGCTAATGAGAAGCAACTTGCACCGAGGATGTTTTACCTTTCTTGGAAGTCATTGCTTTGGTGGTTTAATGCTATTGTTCCCTCAGTATCTCCCTTGTGCACACTGGGACAAAGTCAGCCCTGCTGAGCTCCAGGATCCTGCTCTGGTTTGTGCTCCTGCTACCTGTGACTCTCTGGGATTGCAGGTTGTTGCTTTGAGACCTACAAAATGGACCTTTTTGGCTGGAGTAACTGCTTTGAGACCTTTAGGTGGAAGGAGTGGAAGTGCCTGGTTATGTCTTCTTCCCTGAGTGAACACAGACACATGTAATTCCTGCTTCTGCTCATACAACATTTAAAGCCAAGTGCTTCTGACAAACAAGAAGGAAGATGGACTTTATTAAAAATATAAATAAAATCTCTTGAGATCTGATCAGGCACTGATAACTCCTTCTGGGGTTTGCTAGCATTTTGTTCTATTTCTCAGCTATCACAGGCAGTGGTGGTGAAGAAATACTGCTCTGATACAACAATCCTGCCATGGAGCTGAGCATGTGCAGGTGGAAGGGTGATTTTGATGTTTATCATGACAATTAATGTGGCAGTGGACTCTTTTCATTACAAGTATATTGAATCAGAGACAGAGTCAATCCAAGCAACCAGCTGGGTCTTCCCATTGAAAAAAATTATATTGGAAATATAATTAAAAAAAAATAAAGTAATGATCCTGGTGCTCAACCTGCCTCTTCATCCCTTTGTTTGTTCTCTCCAGCCTTCCCTAGCTGAAATTCAGCTCTGCTGAGCAGCTGAGTCACATGTACCAGCATGGTCCCAGCCTGGAGCAGGATGCTGCCCTAGGGGAGGGCAGCCAGGCTCCTGCTCCTGGCTTTGATCCCTCATCAAGCAGCTTGGGGATTACCAGGCACTGGGGAGACCTAAAGCCTGGGTTTGGAAACAGCTGGTGGTGGCTGTTTGGATGCTTCTCTATGTTGGTGGGAAGCTGGGTCTGCTTCAGGCTGGACTTTCTATGTTTCCAGTGGGTCCAGGCTCCTCCTAGATCTTTACAAGTTCTTTGGCATCATGCTCTGTGTGCAGGCAAAGCCCTGACATGGCTTATTTCCGTGTCCTGGCACTGCCAGTCTTCTAACATATGCAGTAAATGAGTGGACACTGCACCACACACCCAGTGCTGCTGGAGTCCCTTTTGGGGCACATCCCTCCAAACTGGAGGCCTGGGAGATGGCACTGCTGGGTGTCTTAGACATGCCCAGCAATGACTGTTCAGGCTACTCAGCCTGGAGAGGAGAAGGTTATGTGAAGACCTCATAGTAGCCCTCCAGTATCTGAAGGGGCTCCAGGAGAGCTGGAGAGAGACTCCCTGTTAGGAACTGCAGTGATAGGACAAGGGGCAATGGGTACAAATTGAAAGAGGGGAAATTTAGGCTAGATATTAGAAAAATGTTTTTCCTGTGAGGGTGGTGAGACACTGTCCCAGGTTGCCCAGGGAGGCTGTGGCTGGCCCAAACCTGGCAGTGTTTACAGCCAGGTTTGCTAAAGCCTTGAAGAGAAACCTGTTGTAGAGGGCGGGGGGCGCGCCCACTGTGATTCTATGATTCTATGACTCAGTCACTGCTGGTCAAATGCCTGGGACACAGCCTGATAAAGGAGAAGAGCCTGATGTTAACTGAGTTAGCCTAGAAACGAGCAAAAACCTGCCATGAGCCCATAGCTCTGATTTGTGTTTGAAAAAATCCCTCATGTACCATAAATCTGGCAGCTTGCAGGGAGAGAAAACAAAAGTAAATACCCCCTGATCTGATTTAAACCCAGGCTTGCTTCTCAAACAAATCTATCCTGTTTCACAGGGCCCAGTGATGGGGGAAACTGAGGCACAGCCAAGCCCCAGCCTCCACCCTTGCCCTCCACTGTCATTAACTCACAGGGCTGTGAGAGCAGAGATCCACAGAGGAGCTCTGGGAAATGTCCTATTGATCGGAAATGAATAATTATCACCCGCTCCCTGTTCCAAGGCCTCGCGGTGAGCGGAAGAGTGGAAGCACTAAGCGGGATTAATAACTACTTTTCATTACTTTTAATGCAAACTATTGATTTTAAAGTGTTGTAGGGTATGACAGTTTATTACAATAAGACAATAAAACAGACTATATGAAATAATTGAGAATAATCTCTTCCCTTTTCCTGCGCGACGCGAGGACATTATGTTCTGTGCATGTGGAGACATTTATGGCAAACTCTATCCAGCAATGGCAGCTTAAGCACTCTATAAAACAGCACTTTGGAGCTGGAGTATTATAAATAATAGGCAATAAAACTGGTAAATGGGGCTTTAATTTGATTCCATTATGTCACAGAATGACAGGAAGGAGGGGGCAGAGCAGCAGAGAGGGGATGCGACGCCGAGCTCTGTTTGGGAGCTCTGGATGTGCCGTGGTGGAGCAGATCACAGAGGTGCCAGAGACTCAGGTCCTGCCAAACTCCACCCCAGGCATGGGCTGGATCCTAGCAGGGGATAACTAGGGAGTCCTGCAGGCTCCTTGCTGCAGCCAGTGCAGGAGGTGGCAGCAGGGGCAGTCACAGGACTGAAGGTTCCCAGAGGATAGTCAGGTCCCCATCATGCCAGGTACCAAATGTTTGAGGTGCTATCCCAAAACCTTCACATTGCTAATAGATGTCTGACTGCAGGCACTCCCTTTCTCCATGCTTTCTGCCCCAAACTGGCCAGTGCTGCCCTTCCCAGCCCCAGCTCTGGTGAGCACAGCAGGCAGAAAGCAGCCAGCCCTGGGGAGATGCCTCAACACCTTTTACTGTTCTCAGCAGAAACTCTCCTGATGAAAAGCTGCTGCCTGCCAAGGACCAGGGTACACCTGATTACCCTCAAATCAAATATACCCCAAATAGTGCTCAGGCAAAATGACCACCAGGAAGAGATGGGCTTTATTCCTCAGCACTCTGGAAAATCAGTGCAGTGACTCCTCATTGGGCACTCTGTGAGAGGGAGAACTCTGCAAAGCCATGGGAGAAACTGCTGTGCACCATCACTGCTTCC
>NW_008652947.1:11143-35905 GCF_000695815.1 Acanthisitta chloris
GGACTATAACATCTCACACAGCTTCTGGCTGAGGACTACCTGGCTCCTGTCAGAGTGCTGAGAGAAAGTCACTGCCCACTCATGGCTTTGCAGGGCCCAGCAATATGTGAAATGAGCTGGGAGTCTCAGCCCAGTAGCTTCCACTGGAAAGCACTTCCTGCTAATTGGGCTTTCCCCAACAAGGCTGTGAAGTGAGTGTACCAAAGACATCAGGGGCCAAATGTGAAGAAGAGGCTGAAGAAGCCCTGGAGGTGTTTCAGTCCCCTGGTGCATGGTTTCCACCAGCCCATCAGTCCACATACACAGCTCTTGTGCTGTCCATACACCTCACACTGCCTAAAAACACCTCATGAGCCCCAAAAAAGGGGCTCAAAGGCTCTGGTACAGGGAAGCACCTGGGCAGGGGCTGATCTTGATGCATGGATGTGTCTTTTACCCTGTCTCAGGTCCTGGTCCTATGGACCCCAGAAGGATCAGAGAGGTTGGCTCTGGGAGAGAGGAGGCAGTTCATCAAATCCCTGTGCCTGCAGTGTGAAACGAGGCTGGTCAGGACCTACATGGACCTTCCATGGCCCAGTAGGATCGCACTAAATTGCTGTGCACTGGCCCAGTTAATGTGAAATTGGAAAGGACTGGAGAGGAGAGAACAGCCAGGACCTTGAAACCACCGGTGGGACGGTCACATCTGTCCTGAGCTCACTCGTGCAGACATGGCACTGGGGTGCTGCCAGCTGCATTTTGCAGCCCTGAGGAGCCTCCACCAGGACAGTACTCCCCTGGAGATGTGATGTGCCAACTCCTCTCCTTCCCACCCCTCCAGCCTCCCTTTCCACCAGGCAGAATGTCTCCCAGACACCTGCAGTGGCCCCAGCTCCCTGCACACATCATTACTGCTGTAAGGCTTTTTGCAAAGAGAGGAAGAAGTGAGCCAGTGACACTTTTTCACTTTGTTTTCAGTTTCAAAAACCTAGCTCTTCCCAGATTCTTCTGTGGAGAATCTTGGTGTCCCTGGGGCTTTTTCTAGCCCCTTGCCTAAGCATATAATCAGGGCTGTTTTTAAGAGAGGGGATTACACACATAATAGAGCAGAGAAGCCCCATCGAAGCTATTTGGAGCTGCACTCTACTGAACTAATTTTGCTGCACATGCTTTGCAAGCAAGAAGGAGGTTTGGGCTCTGGATTTTAATGGGCTCTTCCTTTGGTCCTGAATTCCTATTGCATAAGGATGTGTGTGTCCCACTCCCATGGCCCCGAATGCTGATGATATTATAGAATCACAGAATCATTAAGGCTGGAAAAGACTTTTAAGGTCATCAAGTCCAACTGTAGACAAGTCCAATCAGAACTGCCTGGCCTGGAGGAGACAGACTGTGCAGAGGGAAGGGAGCAAAACTACCAATAGAGATGGAGTTGCTGGTTGGGACCTGTCATGGGAAAGACCTTGCAGGGAGCAAAAGTACCAGGAGAGATGAAGCTGCTGGTTGAGACCTGTCATGGGAAAGATCTTTCAGGGAGTGAGAGAAGGTTGGAGATGAGAGACCTGTCAGAATAGGGGAGAGATAACTGCAGCCAGTCCCACCTGTGGAGTACAGGTGTTCCTGATGCAGGTCCAGGAAAATGACATCCAGGATTAATTGGGGTCTGCAGGAAAAGGGAGAAGACAGGGCCAGGAGAAGGGGCAGAAGAGAGCAAGCTGTTTTTTTGGGTAGAGGTGGAAGGGGTGCAGTGGGGGATGGTCTGTGTGAAGGGGTTGACTGCTGGATTACTCTTATGCTTCAGGTATCCAAGAAGGGGTTACAGTAGGGATAAAGATTTCTTCCCACCCCTTTGTCTGACTAGTAAATCTACCAACTAAAGTGTTTCAGGAAATTAAGGGTGATATGCTCTGAATGCACAAACTCCTGCACACATGCAAGCACAGACACACGCACACACAGATGTAACTACTCATTTCAGTGCTTGGGGAAATTGGTTTCCTTTCTTAATGGAAAATCTTTATTTAGGCCCAGAAATGGTTCTCTGCATCTTTTTGCTAGTGCAGCCTTGACAATTCACCTGGAGGAATTAATCAGTTGCCTGTAATGACATGGTTAATGAGGGGCATTGATTAATGAGGCAGGGTCAGGTACTCCCTGTGTGGGGCAGGAGGGGCTGAGCACAGCCCCCAGCATGGGGGACCTGGATGGACAAGAGGAGTTATGCAAAGTGGAAGGTGAGATGAGGAGAGAGGACTCTGCCAGGAGGCTCAGCCAGCCTTTCCATCTGAGAAATCAAGCTGTGAAAGCAGCGAGAAGCAGGTGTGAATGGTTTTCTGCCTGCCTCAGGATGGGGTTGGGCATGGAAAGCTGGGGTGATGGAGAGGATGGGATATTTCTGCATTTAATGTCTCTCCCTGTGTGCTGGCTCCAGGCCACCCAGGCTGAACACTCACAGTTTGTGCTGAAGTGTTGGAGAACTGAAAGGGCCTGAGGCTGTGCTGGCTGGTCCCTGGCATCTTGCATTTCAAATGCCTTCAAAATGATGGATTTGATGCTTCCCCTTTTATTTATTACATTTAAAGCAGTTTTGCCAGGGGGGTAGCTCAAGAGAACAGGCAACTTATTTTTCTGAGGATCCCAGGAGCTGGGCTCTTGTAGCTGCATGGATGGCAAAGGCAGGACCCTGCCAGCAACCAGCTGTGCCAAAGTCTGGGAGCAGAGAGGGGCTGGGGAAGGCAGGGGTGGGATGGGAGGAAGGGTCTGGCCTGGCTAAGGAGCAGGAGGAGGCAGGCAGTGGGAGTCATTTGCTGTGCTTTCCTCCTGACAGCCGGGCAGTTATTATCAACACGACGCAGCTGTAAATGTTCTCTGAGCAGCAGGGACCTGGGAGCTGAGAGTGCAGCTCAGCTGAGTGTGTTATTGGATTATCAGCTGATTAGAGCTGTTAAGAGCCCACTCTTGAATAATCAACATGGTGCTTTTTTGGCTGCTGTGTATCAGTGGGAGGGGAAAGGAGGCAGTGCAGTAGCCTGGCTGACATTGATTCATGAGCGAGCCCTGGTGTTGCCATCAGCAAGCCCTGCTCAGCAGGCAGCTGTGATGCCCACCCTCCCCACATCCCAGGCTGTGCAAGCTCCACAGAGCTGCAGGGGTTCCTTCCCTTTCCCTGGAACAGGTTTCAAGCCATAGAGGTAGGACCCAGAGAGTGTTGACCCCTTGGGGAGATGCCCATGTAGCCTGGCACTGTGCTGGTACTTGTGGTGGGTTTGATTCAGCTAGAACAAGTACCTAGTGCATTGTAAATTATGGCTGTCCATGGTCCTGGAGAAGGGAGGTCCAGGTCCTGCATGTGGAGATGGAAGAGCTGAATCCCACCCTTGAGCTGATATAATGGGTGGAGATAGTTTGGGAATGTGGGTGTCCCACTGCTTGCAAAATGGACTCACTAGCCAGGGTGAAGGGCAGGGAGAGGGCAGTGATGTAAGTGCCAGTGAGATCAAAAGTTTAGCAGGAGCTCGTGGTGGTCATAGAATCATAGAATATCCTGAGTTGGAAGGGACCCACAAGGATCATCTAGTACAACTCCCGCCCTGCATAAGACAACCCCAACAATCCCACCATGTGCGAGCCTTGGCCAAACACTCCTGGAGCTCTGTCAGGCTTGAGGCCGTGACCACTGCCCTGGGGAGCTGTTCCAGTGCCCAGCCCAACTCTGGGAGAAGAACCTTTTTCTAATATTCAACCTAAGCCTCCCCTGACACAACTTCATGACGTTGCCTTGGGTCCTGTCACTGCTCACCAGAGAGCAGAGATCAGTGCCTGCCTCTCTGCTGCCCCTCATAAGGAAGCTGCAGACACCAATGAGGTCCCCAGTAAAATCAATGGGAACTTCTTTCCATTGAAGGTGGCAGAACACTGGAACAGGCTGACCAGGGAGGTTGTGGAGTTTCCTTCTGTGAAGGTATACAAAACCTGCCTGGATGTGTTCCTGTGTCACCTGCTCTAGGTGACCCTGCCTTGACAGGGACTTGGGCTAGATGATCTCCAGAGGTTCCTTCCAACACTATTTTGTGATTCTACTGGATGACTAAGAGTCCAGATGAGGTGAGCCTGATCCAGTCTCCAGCACAAGAAACAGCAGAAACAATACATTCCAGCTTCATTCTCCAAAGTCCCTTTGCAGACACTCACCCCAGGAACATGGTCACCATCAGAGCTCCCTCCCCACGCCTGCACTGCACAGGGCCCAGGGAGGCAAAGCAGGACCTGGCTGTGCTGCTCAGGGAGATGGACCCTTTCCATTATACAATAATTAAATTGCCTGTAATTATGCTCTTGACAGTGAAATACAGGCAGTAAATGATCCTAACATTCTGTGCTCCCTCCCTCTCCACAGGACCCCCCCAGCTGCCCCTCCCCTCTAAATGCTGAATTATTTTACAGTTGATAGTTCCTTAGATTTGCCGACCTTTAAAAGCTGAACACTACACGCCTGTTGAATTTTAATCAATTTATTTTTTTCCACTGGAAATGTCAGACTTCTGTACGGAATTACTTGGTGCTGGCTGATGTGACAAAGACTCAAAGTTCAGCATCTGAAGCCGCGGAGGAGCAGCGAGTTGCGTGCATTAGCACAGATAATTTGCAGGATGTGAAAATGAGAGCAGGAGTGAAGGAGCATATATTTTTCATTAGCTTTGGTTTAGAGGGTTCGGGAACCTGCATTTATTTCATCCAGTGAACTCTGGCCTCATTAAATCCAAACGGTGGTTGGTAATGACTGGAAGTAAGAAGCTGCGAAGGCCACGAAAGGGCAGGAGGTAAAGTGAGTTCAGCAGTGGAGCGTGGAGGGGACCTCAGTGGGAGAGCAGGAAGCTCTGCTGTGCCCACTCTGTGGTACTGAGTGTGGCACAGGAGGTGGGATTTGTCCAAACCATTTGCCAGCCTCCAGTTCATTAGAACACATTCTGCCACACTCTTTAGGTCCTGAAGACCCTGAGCTGTGGCCTGAAGAGCCCAGTAAAGGTTTCAGCTCTGTGCTAGCCTTTCTCTGCCTAAGCAAAGAGGTTAACCTTCTCATTAGCACTGAGTTTGGCTAGCATTATCTGGAAGAATTACACATTCCCCAACTGGAGCCAAGCCCACCTGCAAAGGAGGGAAGAGGCTTAATGGCAAACACAGTCCTGCAGACTGAATCTTGCTGCTGGGGCATCCCATGAGAGTTTACATCAGAGGAGCCTTGTTGTCCATACTGGGATTTTCTGGCTTTCATCATAACTTTGGCATCATATTTGTTAGCAGTAACTACAGCAGTGCAGAGGGGTCCCTGCCTCCTTTCTGAGCAAGGAATTTCTCTCCCATCAGTGGCTAGGGCACTCCATATCAGTCCTGTTTTGAGTCACCTACTTCCCCACTATCAGTCATTCAGGCATAAGTTATCACCTTCTGGATTCCTTCTGTCAGCAGCCTCTGGTGTTTCCCTGCAGTGCTATAGTCTGCTCCAGCCCTGGGTCATGACAGCCCTACAAACATGTTTCTGTCTTATTAAGTTTTAATTCCTTCTTTGGAATAGAGACTTCTCATCACACACAACTGGATGGATAAATGTTTGCTAAGGTGACAAGGATTGAGTATATTTAATCTTCCTTCCTACTCTTTAAAAAACTGTGCCCGTCGTTGCCTCTTGGCACAGGTACATTAAAATCAATAATGAACCTTACAAATGTAAGGATCTGTGATATAATATGGTCTATCCTTCTCCACTGAACTGTAATAAGCAGCTTTTTCAAAACCAGGCACGTACTTGTGGGCAGCAAAAATAATGTGGTGACTCTGTTGGTTCAAGGAAAGTTCCAGGAGGCTCTTGGTTGGTTGAGATTCCTCAAACCCAAGTGTCCTTTCAATGGCACAAACCACATGTAGTTACAGATGCAGCTTGTGGAAACTGGCTGACATAAAGGGTTGTTCTTCATGTGTCCTGACCTTAGACCCTCTCTGAAGCTTGGCAGTCTGCTCTGTGAGGCAGGGGCCAAGGAACCTTGGGTAGACACAGCACTTCAGATCCTTTCTTATGCCTTCATTTGTCTGAAATGGATTTTAAATGGAAAATGTTTGTGGATGGACATCAGTTCTTTCTTATGGAGGATGAACTGGAACAAGTCTAATGCAGGACTTAGTCAAGGTGAGACTCAGGATTGTTACCCAAATAGTGACTGGGTCTATTGAGTTATGATTTACACCAACCTTGCTCTGAACCAGGCAGAGACAAGCTTGAACCTGCATTTCCCTTCTCTCAGGTGATTCTGCTGATCACAGATACATTGACCCATCTGAGGGAACCTGTTCTTTGTGCAACTGCTCCTAGTTCAGTCCATTCCATTTTGAGATCTCATTTTTGCCCTAAGGAAGATGAAAAATTTCTTCGAGTTTTGCAAGAAAGGGAACAATTCCTGCACTGTAGCTTTTTTATTTAGCTTAGAGGTCCTGCTTCTCAAATCCTCCTCTATGAAAAGCCCACAGAGAAGACAGTGAGCCTATAGAAAGAAGCTTAGCCCAGGCTTACTAACTATTCATCAGTCTTCCCTTTAAAGGAGGCAAATGTTATTATCCACTTTGCCAAAAGGGAGTGTGAACACATCTGCTCCTCCACCCACCCTCTTGGCACCCCCTCCCCATGCAAACTCCCACAGCTCACCCTCTGTCACAGCTCCACAGCCCACTACAAATGGCTGTGTTTAAGCAAGGTCTTGCTCTTCATTTACAGCCCTCTCAGTTGCTCAGATGGGTCCCTTCCCTGGCCTTTTGCAGCCTCCCTTTGTTTCAGGTTAAGCAAATGTCAGGCTCATTTGGAGGTTCCTTGCCCTTCCTTGCTGTGCTGCAGCCATTAGTGGTCCTCTCCATGCTGCAGGTAGCTGACATTTACATCCTGAGCTTGGCAGGAGATAATAGTGCTTCTGTTGGACTTTGCTAATCACCATTTATGTCCAGCTTCAGAAATGAGCTCAGGTGGCCAAAGCTTATTTTCTTCATTTTCTCTCTCTCACATTTTCATGTCCCCATCTATCCCTCCCTCGTCCTTCACCCTCTTAACCCCCCACCTATCTATTGCCTGTGATGGTAAAGGTTCAATCAATGAAATACAAGTTAAAATAAAAAAAATCAGAAATTTTGGAGATGAAATTAGAATTGCCTGAATTTTCTTATCCTCCATACACAATCATCCCTCCCAACTGTCTCCACCCTTTTTGAACTCATTAGGGAACATGCCCATTAGCAGAGCTAGTGCTGAAGAGGAGCTGAGTGTGGGATCAACCCTGCTCACCTGGGAGCTCCTGGGACACACTGACTGTCAGAGGTGAGGGAAACTCAGTAAAGAAAGCAGGTTCTGCCCATTGTGTTTTTCTAGTCCAAACACAACATCAAACCATAAACAGGACCTGGCATTTCCCCTTACTGGAGGATCTCATGTATATGGAGCTGTTTGACAAGGGGATGGATTAGGTGGCATCTGGAAGTCCTGTTTTCCCCTAATTTTCTATGATTCTGCAAGGCTGACATTTAAGGATCAGATCAAGACTGAAATAGTGGCATCTGTGGGCCTCTACTAATCACAAACTTCATTCAGATTTGAAAATGAGTTTTGACCAGGGCTATTGATTTCCCTCTTTGCTTTGCTTTTCCAATGTGTATGCATATGTGTGTGTTTGCAATTTTAACCTGAAAGATTGGAAGGCACCACTCCCTCCTCTTCCTGACTTGTGTCACCTCCCCTTTGAAGCCCCAATAAGGGACTTCATTAAAATAAAGCAAACTGCAGCAGTCAGGAAGTGCAAGGGGAGGAGAAATCAGAAGAACTGATGAGGACAGCAAGTGTTTGAAAGCTGAAGAAGAAGGGGAGGAGCTGTGGCAGATGTTGCCAGCTGTTGCTCAGTGCGTGGGTGTCACATCAGCCCATCCCTATGGAGCAGAACAAACCCACAGATTAAGTCTTTGTGCTGTGGCCCTGGTGCTGTCCTGTTCTATTTTAGTTGACATTTCTCCCCTTGCCTCTCTCTGTCCTCCTTTCGTAGTCATCACCCACCACCCTTGGTCCTGGCTGCTCTGTTCTGTGTTCTGGTCCTTGCTGTTGTGTCCAATGGCTGTCAGCCAGCTGTGAACAACTGGGGAAAACCATCTTTATTCATAGGATTGAAGCCCTCTAAAAACATGAAATCAATCCAGTCAGGGGTTTGTATATAAAAAAACCCACCTACTTGTTTTATAGCCTCTCTCTTTATCCCCTCTTGAAATTTGCTTGTTTTTCCTGGAATGACACTTTGTTCCATCATCAGAAAAGGAGTGCTGATGTATATGTTTCCTTCTCCATATTCATAGAATCATAGAATCATAGAATTTTAGGGGTTGGAATGGACCTTACAGATCATCTAGTCCCAATCCCTGCTCTGCCCTGGGCAGGGACACCTTCCCACTAGATCAGGTTGCTCAAGGCCTCATCCAGCCTGGCTTTGAAATTATTACACTGCTCACTGTGTAAGTTGTCTTTACCAGCCTCCAGCAGGTTTTGTCTGAGGTGTCAGGATTTTCTTAAGCTCCTCCATGCAGAAGCAACTTTCCCCTCTGCCCCCAGCCTTGACCATCACACCAAAAATCACACGAATCCTCCTGATGCCTTCCTTCCCCTTCTTCTCCCATTTGACCAAAGAATAATAGGAAGGGTTTGAGAAGGAAAGGTTTGTACAGGCAGAAGTGAAAGGCCAGCTGTCCATCTCACCTTGAATCTACCCTGGTTTTAAATTCATTATGCCATCTTCATTCTTTCAATCAGTAAGTACTTTCTTCCTCAGACCTCCACCTTATCCTGTATGTAACACTGTCACCTTTTGAGAGTGAACTGGTGAAATGTAATGTAGGAGACTCTATTCTGTTGGACACTCATTTCATTTTGTGCAGACAGTAATCTTTTCTCTTTTGATCTGGGCTGGCTCCTCTGTGACCCCTTTTGCCCCAACCTTTATTCCCACTCCTATTTCCAAAAGTCAGAAGAAGAAAGTGAAAACCCCTCAGCCTCTGCAACTACAAAGGTGTGACCCTCCCACCACAAAATCTCCAGCAACTGTTCCACCACATGCAAATTTTTAGAGCCTATCAATGAAAGGATCTGGAGGCCAAATGGAAATTGAGCAGCTGCTTGAATTGCTTGAGGGGAAAGAAACCCATTCAAAGAGAGTTATTATTATTATTTTAAACATTCAAATGAATGACCCAATCAATTTCAGGCCTCTTTGTTCTGTGAGGCCTCGCCAGGAATCCCTGAGTGCTCCAGCTGCAGGACTGGCAGCTCTGCCTTGGAGAACACTGAGCACTGCTGCAAGAGCTTCTTTTCACCCCTGGGTCCTTCCAGCCCCTCTGGGCTTGTCATCTCCCTGATCTCCTGTCCCTCTCAGGCCACAGCATTCAGAGGATTGCAGCAGAATGTATTCCCCTGAAAATACAAGGGGAAGAATCTTGGGAAATTTGGTTTCCCTCTCAGCAGAGTACAGGGTGAGCCCTTATCACACTCTTGGGGTTGCAAAGAAACCTTTCATGGGGAGGGGTGGAAACAAGTAGGTCACCAGAGGGTTCCTCAGCCCATGCATAGCAGAGTATTCTGAGTGCTGCTGCATCTAATATTGGCTTTGCATAATGTGATTAATTGATGGATTTTCAGAGTATGTGACTAGCACAGGACTGGACTTCAGTGCATTTCCACTTTGAAGATTCTAACTAGAGACCCTCAGCTTAATTTTAGTAATCAATACTCTGACTAGAGCAAGGCTAAGCCAGATGCACACCTCTTGCAAAGCCACATGTGCCATGCCTCATCTTTATTCTCCTTCTTAGTTCCTTGACCGCTGACCTCTGCAGCAGCAATCAGCCTCTCTGGCCCTGTCATTATCCTTGCTGTAATGATGAAATAATAGCTTGCTGCTTCAGGCTTGCCATCAGGATTGTCCTGAGTGCAGATGGCCTGGTATGCTATCCAAGAGAGGGGAAGTGCCAGGGGATACATTCACTGGCTGCAGGAGCATCCGCAGTCTCAGTGGTCCAGCTCAAATGTCCTTCCTCAATGGCACTTCTGCACAGCCCCTGGGGACAGAGCTGCCAGCAGCCAGGGTGCCAGATGCCATCTGGATCTGGGAAAGTGCAGGTCCATTCCCATCCTCACTACCCCAGTAGTGAGGTGACCCAAAGTCACCTCAGTGTGTTTAGTGAAGTTTTTTTTGATGAGGTGCTAGATCCTCATCAGGAGACAGTTATTGGATTCATGCACTGCCCTTGGAAAAACCACTTCTTCTCTCTGTACATCTGTTTACCTGTCTTATCTTTCTTGGTGTGTGTCTATCTTATTAGTGCTGACTGCAAACTTTGTTAAGACTGAAGTTTTCTGCTAGAAGTATTTGCATAACACTTAGCATGAAGAGACATCAGCTGCTACATTAGGTGTGGGACTACCTGACTGCATAAGCTGCAAGAACAGGGCACTGTAGGGCATCACTCACTGCCCTCTGTTCTGGATAGGGCATTTTTACAGAGTTCAGCACCTGGAAGGACCTCATTTCCACCTGGAAGGACCTTTTTTCCACCTGTTTCCAGGCTCCATAGAGCTGGCATCCCCTGTGAAATTCAGCCTAACTTCCCTGCCCATCCACCTCTTGTTTGTTTGTTATTTTAATCTTCCTTCTTGGTCCACAGTGTGAAGAGAAAGGGCTGATTGACAGCTTAACTGTTTCAAATCAATAGAAAGTGCACTTGGAGATTAAAGCAATTTAAACAAGGTGTTTATGTGGAGCTAAAACTGCACTTGAAGGAAACAAGCAAAGGAGCTGAAGGAAGTGGGTCAGGCACAGACACAGGGAACCTGCCTGAGCAGAGGTAAGATTACAGCAATAGGCTGGGATGGCTTTTTCATCACAAAGAGATCACTGCTTTCCATAAAGGAGGTCTAATCTCGAAATTGCTTTAGCTTTCGACTGATTGTTCCATCGATTTAGACATGTGGGCCCTGCCCCTCCTTCCAGCCAGATGCTCTCTAATCTCTGACACATCTCTCTCTTTCAGGTTCCGATCCACTGCTGCTGTAACTGGGCTGTAGAGACATCCCCTCCCAGGGAAGCACTGTCTGCACCTCAGAGAGGTCTCCTGACCACCTTTGGTTTGCTGGAGAACAGAAGCAAAGCCCAGCAGGGTTGTGTCTCCTGCCTCTGGCTGATGAAGGACCTCAGGGGCAACCACGAAACCATCTCAAAGATCCCATTACATTTTTAATCAATGCAAAGGCCCTGTCCCCTTGCTAAATTACTTGATCTCCACCCCTTCCCAGGCTTTTAGGTAATTGCTGTAGATGAGCACTACTGCATATCAAGCATAGCTGAGCCAGGGCTATTGATCAATCCAAATGTGCTGTTGGCATGGTTTAGAGGAGCTTTACTAACTTACCCCAGGGGCAGATCAGGGTTTTTTTAGCAAAATCAAAGGAGTTTTATGCTCTTACTGTTTTGCATAACTCTAATGAGGTGGAAAGTAAACCCTTTCTCCCCTGGACACCAACTCTATGATGGCAATAATTTGTCCTGGGACACACCAATCTGTCTCCAGTGATCAGAGAAAAAAGTCCAGACAACTGGTTTACACTAGGGGCTTGATTTCTGGACAGCTGAAATTCAGGGAGGAGAGATCCCACTGAGGGAACATCACCATGTGAAGCAGATGGGTCAGTTCTCCCTACACTGACTGAGGATATGACCCTGTGTGGAGACAGTCCTGCAGAGGATGCACAACATTCTCCAAAGAGCTGGAAGTGGGGAGAGAGCAGGTGCTTGGGGAAGCTCAGTGTAAAGGACAGAAAAATCTGTAATTACCATGTTAAAATCTTCAATAAATCTGCAGGTGTAGATTAGCAAAACCCCATGTCCCCCAATCCAGGCACAAAGGTTGGTAGTTGTTGGGGCCACCACAGAAGATTGGAAGTCTTTAGGCCAGTTGTACAGCAACCATGCTGCCATGGAGCAATTCCTTATTTCTATCATTTTCAGGGAGGTAGTGTCAGGTCCCAAGTGTTTAGCAAGGTCTTGAGAGCAGAATGGGTGGTAAATTACTGTTTACTTTCTGTGTCACCAGAAACATGCAGCAGGATTCAGCCTCTCTGGCTTCAGGAGAGTATCAAGTAGAAACACCTGCTCCTTTGGTGGGATAACTGAACATGATTTGAAGGCCACCAGGGCACTCTTTCTAAGTGTTTACTAGTTTCTTGGTGATAAGAGTCCAGCTGACACAGTAACTCAGCTGGTGCCACAAGAGCTGTCACAGCTCTGTGCAGTTGGTGTGACTGACAAGACAGGGTCCATCCTCCTGCCTGATGTGTGTTTTTTGGCTCATCAGCTTGATGTCAGCCCTTTCAGCTGCCCTGCCTCATGCACGAGGCACTGCATGCT
Source organism: Acanthisitta chloris (assembly GCF_000695815.1). Classification (NCBI taxonomy): domain Eukaryota; kingdom Metazoa; phylum Chordata; class Aves; order Passeriformes; family Acanthisittidae; genus Acanthisitta; species Acanthisitta chloris. Next base: position 23,593 of record NW_008652947.1, read on the forward strand.
CTGAGGCACTGCCAGCAAAGCTCCTGGGTCTTCTAGGAGAGTGTGTGGGTCCATACATCTTGGTATGGGATATGACCAAACCAGGCTGGATGAGGCTTTGAGCAACCTGGGCTAGTGGAAGGTGTCCCTGCCCATGGCAGGAGGTTGAAACAAGATGAGCTTTAAGTTCCCTTCAACCCAAACCAGACTGTGATTCTATGACTCAGGTTAACTGGACATGGATGCAAGAGTTCAGGTTCATCCTGCCACAGATACAAAGAGCTTAGCTTTACTGCTTTGTGAGTCCACTCACTGATCTCTGAGTCAGAGATCATCATAATTACTTGACACAGCATCATTTTGAATATGTTTTACTGGAAGTCCTGCCTGGTGTTTGACCCATGCATTTAAAATGGACAGCTTGCTCTGTAGGGAGGGGATGGTGACCTGTGTGTGAGGGGGCAGGACTTTTGGAGATGATTAATTATAAGGAGCTTTATTTAACCAGAGGCTGAAGGTCTGAGCAGGGTGTTGGTTGCCACGTAGAGTCCAGAGCCACCCAGACACTGACAAGGATTCACAAGCTGTGAAACACAGGCTTAGCAAGGCCTGTCACTGGTGGAAGGTCTCCAGCTGAAGCAATGCCAAATTGGGCCTGTGCCACACAGGGTCCAGTCTTGCAGCTCCTCTGTGCTGTGCTGCTGGGGTTTAGCTGGGCACTCTGGGGTGCACACAAGCACAGCTCATGGATTTACAACACTGGATCACTCTGACAAGGAGAGCCCATGACTGCAGATCTGCTCATCCACAGCAGCAGGCCCTGGGAGCTGGGAGTGTGTGCTATCCAAATCTACCCAGGAGAGCATGAGATACACCCCTGAAGAGCTGGCTTTGCCCCAAACACCCTGCTTTTCACTCTCTGGCAGGTGTCAGCCATGCAGGTAGCTCAGAAGGCAGGGGCAATTTGCATGAAGGCAGTGAAAATTTGGGATTAATTCAGCATCAGCAAAAGCTTCTCCAAAACCACCAGTCTCCTGTGGGCTACTTCCCCTGAAATGGGCTGGGAGCCTGCTAGAAACGGGGAGAGGAAAGCATCACATTTGCAGCTTTTACCCTCCCTCCCCTGAGGTGTGCATTGTAAATCCTGGATCTGTGCCATTCCTCCCTGCCCACCCAGAGCCCGAGCACATACATTATCTGCCAGCTGACAGATTCAGCAGTGACAGATTAGTTGAGCTGGAGAAAGGCCATTTGGACCATGGGATGCTGATGGAAAAGTCTGACAGTCAGCAGCAGAAGCACAGAGGTGTGTGTTCCTCTGGTCAGCCCAACAGAGCCAGGAAAGCCATGGAAGCAAGAAGGGACATTTAAGCCATAAGGAACAATAAAGCACATTTTACTTCAGGTTCTGAGCTGGTTGCTCCTGCCTAAGGCCCTTTTTGGTGGCTTGAAGGCTAATCTCTCAACTGGGAAATGCTCTCCAGCATATTTCCACTACTTATATACATATAAACTACATATCCAACTGTGTTTTCCCATGAATACAGGCAGTAGGGTGGCACAGCAAGCTTTCAGCCACACAGGGGAGGAAATAACTCACCCTGCACTACTACTGCAGTACTCTGACCCCCTTCCCCACATCCAGTATGCTGGCAAAGGCTTCCACAAGGAGATGGGGAAGCTGTAGGGAGATGCATGTGGAATTGCACAGGTTGGAAGTGATGTTAGGGAGACACTGGAGAGCAAAGCAAGGTCAGCTCTGACAACCCCTTGTGCAGTCTCAGTGGGTGCATTTACATTGCCAGCCACTCATCTGTGCCAGTTTGCACCAGCTGAGCACTTGGGCCATGGGTTTTGTGTGCTGATGGCATACAAAATGTTTTGCCTTTCACTGTGTTGCTTGTAAAAAGAGAAAGGGTTGTATTGGAGCTATAGGAGGATGTCTTCAACAAACATGCTGAATAAATACTGTGCCTTATTTATGAGACTTTAATTCTCCATCAAATTAGAAGCTGACTAAAACATGAATCTATTCCCCAGTTCCCCACACAACACAGAAAACAATGCCTATTTAAATCCTGATTAATTCAATTTTTGAATGTAAAGCAGGTGGAAAAGGCACTGAGTTCCCACTTGAGCCTAATTCTTAGGACTGTGACATTCCTAGGAATGTCTCCATTTAGCTGCTGGGGAGAAGGTGCAGCTTAGCACATGAAGGTGCAGATGAATTATAAACCAAGGGAGATGGAGATACCCAAGAATGTGTCCCATTTGCTTACTGTGCATCCATGTCATCTTTCCCAGGCTCAATATGTTCTTCTGTCATAGCCTTCCTCACCTAACCATGAAGAGCTGTTTGTGTAGACAGCAGGGCCATGACACTGGGAATGAAATGCTATGGTTCTCCCTGGGAAAAAAAACAAATTGAGAATGGAGCTCCAGATTTCCCAGCTCATCTATCTCCTGGATCTGTGAAAATCTAGAGGGTGAAATGACTTGCACAGAGGCATCAGGTTGCTCCTGATGCTCTTTGCCTCCATGGAAATACAGTTCCCTCTGGGATGCTTTTAGGAAGTATTGCCTTATGTGGGATTAATTCCCCACGGGGCAGTGCCCTGCCATTGCTTTCCTCTCAAACCATGAGGCCCAGCCTCTGAGGTGTCAACTACAAAAAACCTCTGTAGGAAGAAGGACTATCAGTTGAAGGCCACCAAGTGCCACCAAAACACCACCACGTTTCTCCCTGTCTGTTGCTGGACAGTCCCACTGGAGATGGAGATCTGCATGTAGGGAATGGTGTGGCTCTTGCATTGCAGGGGGCAGGCAGCAAAGGATTTCCTCAAAGCAATAAAATGTGCTCTGAGAGCCTGCAAGGAAACACAGTGTTGTTCAGTAAACTGCCTGGGACTGTGTTCATTGACGTGCCTCACTGCACCACTGAACACCTGCATACATTATGGTGGCTATTCCAGGGGTAATGGCAATAACCCAGTCTAATACAACTCCCAGTCGTGTGAAAGGTGATGGGAGAAGATGGGGAAATTTCTTTCCTAAGGCTATTCTTCCTCTGCATTCTGAAGTTTGAGATTTCCATTCCCCCATTCACAGGTATAATGACATGCTCTTAATGGCTGTAAAATTACAGAGCTCTTTCTTAACTCCAGCTACAGCACATCACTCTCTGACCTCCTGCAGTAGTGAATTACATGAACTGACTACACAGTACATCAGCTCTGGTGGGTTTTTTCTTCTTTTGACCTGTATTAAATTTGCCTAACCATTAATCTAATCGAATAAGACCACAGTTTCCATATTATGATTCTAAGGCAAGAAGAGCAATAAATTCCTTTTCACTATAACTCTCATAATTCTAAAATAGTCTTGCCATTAACATTCCTCCCTGGGCTAAATATCTTCTGAGAATTCCTGCCACATGGGGTAGTCACAGACACACCCTATTTAGGCCTTCAGTCATTTTTGTTTCCCTTCAATTTTTCAGTCTCAATTAAACATTGACATCTTCCCCAGTGTGAAATGACCCAGAGCACACTGTGTTAGAGTCTAAGTATATCCAAGCTAGATTTGGCCAGATCTTTTCTTCAACAGCTGGGAGACATGGGCAGTGACTCTTTACTTGATGCAGAAAATTCAAATCCCAATTCCCAAAGTGAATTTCTTTCTGTTCCCTGAAGCAGTAGAGCTCTCCTGTGACTGTCCACTAACATCCTTGTGCCTGGAGAAACATTTGAAAGCCCCTTTGCTGTCATAATTTTGATGATCCAATTAGTAAAGATTTACTTTGAGTTGAATATGTTGCTAGACTGTCTTTACAAATCAAGAGCCCAGGTGCTATCCTGGATGTTTTGCCACTTTAGAGTATCAAAACCAGAAATCCCAACTGGTTTCAAGAAGCAGAAAATGACCCCATCCCCTTGTTGGTTTGGAATTGGAAAGACCATTTCTGATATAATATTAAACCAAGGTGGATCTTTCCTTTTGTTCATCATACCTTTCCTTGGATACTATAATCTTCACTGATCTCAGACCTCTCATACTCTGCCTCTTGATCTCTTACCCTCTGGCCACTGCTCTGCCTCAGCCAGCAAACCCCAACTTCACCAGAACCAGATCTGAGAAAAGCATTTTTGAACAGGGAAAGTCCAGACTGATCACTCCAATAATACTGCCCTGATTATAGAGAATCTCAGAGCAATTGTAAAAGGCAGGAGAGTATCATTAGCCATGTTTCACAGATGGCAAGCACAGGGAGGGAAATGATTTATTTGAAGTCATACCTCAAGGCAGAGACAGAGGCAGGAAAGCAACCCAGGAGTCCTGACTTCCAGTTCCATTAGAGAGTGTAAGTGGAAACCACCAGAGTGCTTACAAGTCTCTCCAGGTACAGGAAACACCAAGCTGCTCTGGCAGACCTGGCTGTTGGCCAGCTGGAGAGAGAGCACATGTGGGGCCCAGCTGAAAGAAATGAAAGCCTCTTATGGACATTCAGACTTAACTGGTAGGTTTATGATCAAGTCAGCTAACAAAAATCTTGCACCACATCTCTTTGCTGCAGCTGAACAGGCTGTGAAGTCCAAACCAAGTCCCATAACTACTGCCTGAGCCTCCAGAGACCCTTTCTTGTTTGTGCTTAGCAAAACCTGTCCCTTCTTCCATGAGATTAGCCTTTTCTTTCCCTTTTTTTTTTTCCTATGAGCCTATCTCAGTGTCACTGGCAAGGAAAACAACCAAGAAAAGATTATTTGGGGCTCTGAGCCTTTTGTGCAGGTAAGAACAAACATGTTTTCCCAACACTCCCTCTGCATAACCTTCCACTTCAGCCAGGTCACCCAAAAAAAGAGGCCTACACTCCAGGCAGGCTCTGAGAAGCTCTATCAAGAGACCTGCTATCCCCTTGCAGATGTGACCAAGAACATGACACATGCCCATCATTTGCTTGTCTCTGCCTTTATATCCCATTTGCTTTTCAGTACTGGCATCACTTTCACTTGTTTATTAATTTCCTTTTTCTCCTTCAATCTCCTTTTTTCTCCTTCTCTTTCTTCCTTTCCCCTCCTCTCCTGGGCTAGACCATAACACCCCTGTGCCCAGGCAGTCTGGCAAGGATAGCTGTACAATGGAATAAGGGATGGACAAGGAATTTGAACTATTTTGTGGTGGCATAACTACAGCCCTTGGGGACCTGGCTTGAGTGCTGGTCCATCACCAGCAGAGCAGTTGCTCCAGTTCAGGGGGAGGCTGTGGGTACAAGAGAGAATGCCCAGCACAGATGACAACAGAGTCAGGATAAAATCCAGGCAGGATGCAAAACTCTCTCTGGAGTCAGTTGTTCAGACAAATATGTGTCAGACCTTGCTTAATGCAGAGCCCAGTGGTCTATGTTTGCAAAAGGTGGTGGCAAAAGGGACAAAGAAGTTCCAGTGTCTTGTCTTTGTGATAGAAGAGGCAGGAGAAAGGCAGGAGAATATGCCTGCAGCAGAGAGCTGCATGGCATGGGAAGGAACTACAACACCGAGCAGAGGAAAGCAGATATCCAACATGCAACACCCTTGGGGATCTGTCTACACTTCCAGCATAATGATCACTCCCTGTCACTAGCCTGGGAGATAACCTCTTGCCATCCTCCCTTCCAGTGTGTCTCAGCTAAAGGCAAGCTGTAACCCTGCTAGTGGAGACACATTGCTCTTGTGCCTGGGCAAGGAGATGCTGTAATGCAGCTCCCAGCCTAAAAATCCCCCTGAAGACAGATCTCTGGCTGGCAATGAAGACATGCCCCTATTCTATTTCCTTTCACCATTTTCAGGCTCCGAGTAGCAAATCAAACCTTTTCCCAAGTGTGGAAATGCAACCTGCAGAGTTTGGTGATAGAAAGGGCAGAGCAGGGCTCTGCTCCCACAGTTTGTTTCTAGCTTGTTTAGCTGAAAACACCTTGAGTGGTTTAGGCTTTCACTGTTGTCAAAGGTGGCAGACAAGGCAGTCCTGTTATTCTGCTGAGGGAGAGAAATAGATATAAAAATAATAACCATATGCCTTCACTCTGACTCAAAGTCACAGGAGGCAGTACAGGATAAAGAAAGACCTAGGACCTGGTCTGCTGCCTCCCCACGTGAATTCAGAGGGTTCTGGAGCATTTTAAATATCAAATACAACCTCAGATAGTCTGATGAAGTCTTATACTTCCCTGTGAAACACCTAGATATCATGAGATGATGTCCTTCCTCTGCACAGGTTTGGGCTATATTTTGGAAACAGTCACTTGGTGTTACTGTGTCTTTTTCAAGGTCCTTAATCCAAATGATTTGACACCTCTGGAAATGATACTCTGAAAATTTGCTTCATCTGGCAACACAGATACCTACAGGAGTGAGCTATTTGGTCTTCTTTTGTAGACACAGGAGAGAAACAGATACCTCTGGGGTGCAATTCCTCTTGTGCTCATGTCCACAGCAGGAGAAATGAATCATGCCCTTGACATGCCTCTTGCATCCCTGGGCTGGAAAACTCAGCCTAATGCAATGAAGCCAAACAAACAGCACTATGGACATCAAGAATGGAGAGAGGAGGCTCTCCAGACACTTTGTGGGAGACACTCCAAAAAGAGAAAGCAACCAGAAAGGCTTATTTAGGAACCTTTAGCCATCTTTGTATAGATAGTCTGCATTATTCCCTTTTTCTTTAGCTATTAACACTTGTGGTGCTGGCACAGAGGACCAGGCTCCCAGCATGTTACCTTTTCTGGGGGGAGCAGTCTTGCCTCAAAGGGTGCTACATCTGACTTTGGCTCTTGATCTCCTCCACCCTAATCTCACAGGGACCTTGACAGAGACACTTGGCTGCTCTTCCACTGGCCTCGTGATGGAGCCAGAGCAGCGTGAGGCTGTGGAGTGCCAGGGGATCCCACCTGCCAGGGAAGGGGCCTGAGCATCCATGCAGCTCACTGTAATTTCTCTAATGGCTTTCTTTGGCTTGATAGATATTGAAGGAAGCTTGTTGCCGGGGCAATTTCCATGGAGAGATAATAAGAGATCATTTTCAAGTGAGCAAAACTTTAATGGCACATTCTGGTAATGAGGCAGCAAGGAGAGTAATGACCAGAGACCTCAGAGTGCAAGCACATTGTGAGAGGGGGAGAACTCTCAGTTCACTGCTCAAGGCAGACTTTTGAGGCCTGATCTTTGTCCCCTTGAATTCAGCCTGGTGTGCTGCTGACTACAAGGAGAGGAAGATTAAGACCCAAGTGCTGGTAGTGGGGCTGGATGGCTCCACAGAGATCCCTCAGTGAATCAGTGGGGAAGCAGGAAGACTCTGGTAGGGCTCAGCACCAAATGCTCCAACCTTTTCCTTCAGCAGAAGCTAAGTGGGAGAAAAAAGGCACAGGAGACATGAATACTCCTGAGCACAATCATGTGCTTTGCCTCTGAAACCTATAGGAAGTATTTTAGCCTTTGTGCATTAAGAGACTGTTCCTAGAGGGGAGAAAAAGGTGTGTAACAGAGGGTGAAGGTCCTGCCTGGTTTAAGCTCTGTGTTCTGTGATGGGCATCTTCAGAGATCCTCAGGAAGCAGATGTGAAATTCAGGAACAGTGGCAGCAGTGCTGGAAGACAGAGATCCAGGGTCCGTGGGTAGAAAAAAGAAAGATAAAGAAAGACTAAGAACAACACTGATCCCCTTCAACTTTTAGATCCAATACCCATATCTCTGGCCAATTGTGTGAGTGTAAATATGGAAATCTGCAGCCAGAGTAACCATAAAAGCCACTTCTGAATTAGGAGAGCAAACTGTGCCCATGTTAGATCCATGCAAAAGCACAGAGTGCAAAAGACCATGGAGAATCTATGTGGGCTCAAAGATACCTAAGGTCCAGGCTTGTGTTTTCTAGTCAGTTCTGAATTTCAGATAAACTGAGGAAAATTTGCCCAGGAATTAAACTACAGAAGAGGCTGTGGCTATCCTGCCTCCACCTGGAGGTATGAAGCACCTTCATGCCTCTCAGTTCCTTGAATTCCTCTCTGCAGCTTGGTTTTGGCATTGCTTTTAAGGAGGGCTCTCAATCAGCTGCTTCTTAAGGGCAGCCAAAGTCAGTTGCTGTTTACCTCCTCCCAAAAGAAGGAAGGTGAAGGGTCTGCTTTCTTCCAGCCTCGTTAACAGTCATTTCATTAATCACAGTTCCCTTCAAAACCAAAGACAATCTGTCCAATTAACATTAAAGCTCTGGCAGTCGCTTGTGACGGTGAGGAACTTTGCAAGCAGCTCTTTGACAACCCTGGCTGTAAGTCTCACATTTTTAAAGCTGCTCACAAACAAACCAGCCTGGTCTCACCTTGTTAATACCCTCTGCTCCCTGTTAGCTTAGAGCCAGCCTCCTTTCTTTTCCCTTTTATGAGGAATCTCAGCAGAGCTCAAGTCCCACAATACTTTACTTACAGATTTTTGTTCATCACATCCCACCACCCCCTGGGATTATGTAGGCAGCTCCTTTCTCCTGTGATACACCTCCAGCCAGGCTCTAACACTGGACTGTGCCTGAGCTGAGCTCCATGGAGCTGCAGGTGAGAAAGAAGCAGCATATTAAAGCAGAATCAGCATATTATTCTCTAAGAGTGGTGAGACACTGTCCCAGGTTGCCCAGGGAGGCTGTGGCTGCCCCAACCCTGGCAGTGTTCACAGCCAGGTTGGATGAGCCTTGAGCAACCTGCTCTGGTGGGAGCTGTCCCTGCCCAGGGCAGGGAATTGGGACTAAATGATCTGTAAGGTCCATTCCAACCCCTAAAATTCCATGATTCTATGATTAAATCAGCAGAAAAGGTGATTAATAACGTCGTGTCTCATAATGCCACATGAACAGAAAACAGTAGAAGTAGCAAGGTGCAGACAAAAAGTTCTCCAGTTAACTCCAAGCCTCTTCGTCTAACCTTGACTTGAGATTCCAAAGTGAATTTTGAGGGAAAGAACAATTAAATACCCAGAGATAAAGGGGAAATGAGATAAGATGCAACATGGGTTTACGAAATGTAGATTGTGTCAGACGAACATGATAGCTTTGTTTTGATAAGATACCTGATTTTCTAGACAAAGGAAATGCTGCTGATCTCCTTTATCTGGACTTCAGTAAGGTATCTGATAGGTGCCATGTGGGAAATTATTAGTGAAGCTGGAGGAAAGGAGGATTAGTAAACCATAAGGTGAGGTGCAACTCTCTGGAGGGAATTTACCAAAAGAGTTTCTCACAGAACAGTTTGGGAACTGATCTTTTCTTCTTGTGGATGATCTTGGCAATGAAAGTAGAATCCTGAGGCTAAAATCACCCAGCAGCACAGAACGGGAAGTTTTGACAATGCAGGGAAGAATGAGAATACAAGTCTGAAAGAACTAAGTGACCTTGAGACTCAGAATAATTGAAATGAGAGGGAAAACAAAAGGTTTGAGATGACAGGTCAGTGATGTGAGGACTCGTGATAGCCTCACATATAATATAGGAGATGATGAGCTGCAAATGATCAAGGGCTGTGTGGTCTAAGTGACTGCATACTGACTGAGATGTCAGGCAAAGAAAGGCAGATGCTATTCTTGGATGTATCAGGAGGGATATTTCAGCAAATGTAGACAAAAAATGGTGTCACTGACTGTGTCTGGCTTTTTAAGGTCAAGATGGGTAAGTTTAACCTTGTGTGACTGCAGAGAAATGCTGGAAGATGACCTAGAAGATGGAAAACAGAACACAGAGAGATAAGCAAAAGAGTCAGGAACAGCATGTTTGATTTGGTAAAACATAGGTTGACATGGGAGAAGTTCCAAACAAGCAAAATTACTCCATAAGATGATGGGACAAAACTCCTGCAGCAACTTGGGCATGAATACAGTCAGATCAGAGTTAGAAGAAGAGGTTCCCTGTCTGCTGGTGAAGGTACAGGGACAAAAGGGAAGGTTTTGAGGTCTGAGCTTTTCCTTTGACATGTGCAATGACAAGAAGGTCCCTGACATTCCTGTGCTCCCAGGCAGGTCTCTTCTCCCTTGAGTTTTTCCTGCGACTCTGAACAGCTTTCTCGTTCCTGATGTTTCTGAGAATCCCTTCAGGCTCCTGACAGAGTCAGAACATCTGCGTGGGAAACTGAAGTGATGATTGCAGCACACATAGGGAAAAATCTCAAGTCTAATGCAGCCAGAACAGGTAACAAAATCAGGAAGAACAGGTCAGGAGAGAATCAGTGTGGTGTAAGAACACAAACCATCTGTCCGGGGGCCTGGTGATCTGCTTGCTATCCTGTGCTGTCTCACTTCTACTCCTCTGTGTTAGCATTTCTTGCTACTTTCCTCCTTCCTGACATCAACACTAGACAATCCCCTCTGTATTCTGCTGTCTAAAGCTGCCTAAAGCATGTAAGCTGGCATTTGCAACCCGGTGCGCTGATACCATTTGCACAGTTTTTGCGTGTTTTCCTCTCCTGTCTTTTGCTCCTGTATTAGAGTCATTTTCACTTGAATAAGCTCTTTTCTTTTGCTTTCTATTTGCCTCATTTTCAGGCCTTTTGTGAAACTGGGACAAGTGCTTTCTGATGAAGTGACTATGGATTTGAGGAGCTCGCTGGGAAGGCTATTTACTGGGTGGGTATGAACTGGGCTTAAATCTAAAGGAACTGTTAATGCCTTGTCTGGCATAGGGCTATCACACGTGTCACAGCTTTGATTATTGCTTCCTGCCATGCTGGGAGGTCAATGTGAGATGAAAGAAGATTGGGAAACAGTCAGATTTGAGCAATCAAGGTGATATGTCCCTGGATGGGGTTGGGAGCGAGAAAGAGGAAAGCTTTGGTGAGCCTGCAGGTTTTTCTTCTCAGCTTTGGACCAGCAGCACACATGCTGTAATTACAAGTAGATGCTGGTACCATGGGAAGAAAGCTATTTCAGGATATTTTTACAGAGTTTTTTTTCCCTTGCTGTGATGATTACATTAGCAGGCACCAGGTATTGGGGAACCTGTGGGACCCTGAGGAAGGAAGAAGCAGGAGCTGTGGTTTAGGGACTTGTTGTCTATTAATAAATGCTACCCCTCCTGTAGTGAGGGAGTGGAGGGCTGCATCATGCCTTGGACATGGGCTGCCTGCCTGTCTGCCCCTTCTCTTTAACATACATGCAGAGGCAGCTTGTCCTTTTGTGGTACATGCTCCCCTGTATGTTGGGAATGCTAAATCATAACAGCCACTGTTAGCTCCTGGCTCTTTCAACCTGAGTTATATCCATGCACAGCACAGGAGAGAGGCTGGTGGGCAGGATTGGGATTGGGGGCTGCTGGTTAACTTCAGAGAGGATGGGGATAGGGAGTCAGGGCAGCAAGTGACACCTTCACTCCCATACTACGTTCTGGTTACTATCCAGTGTCCATGGAGTGACTCACACACTCTCCTGGATCCACCTTTGTCATACCTCCTAAAAAATGCCATAATCAGTATTTGTCAGAGCAGAAAATCGAGGCACAGGGAGTGAAAATGCTCCAAAGTCTATGTTCACAGCTGTAAAAAGGATTGAGGAGTTTTTACCACTTGGTGCTCAAATCAACATAACACAAGATTTGGCCTATCTGACTCCTGTGTCTGAATGACAGGAGCATCCTTCCCCCAGTCCATCAGAGGTGTCTTAGTCTAGCACACAGGTATGTGCCTGGTGGCTTCTGTGTCACCCACTCCTGCCCCTGCCCCTGTCCTTGCCCTTTCAGCTCAGGAGCTCTCCCTAGAGCAGGTCTGTAGGTGGAAGACATCTCTGCTAGTGCCCCAGTCCTCTTTTAGATAGGCAGGTAGATTGTCAGGATTTCTCTCCCCCACTGTGTCAAGCTACCAGCTCAGGAAGCTTTCCTCTCCTTCCTGTGGGATCACTGTGCTGGCAGGCTGATGGCCAAACTCTGAGTGTCAGTATTTGTCCCCTCCAGAAAAGGTCAATGCTCAGCACTTGAGAGTCATGGCACCACGACCTTTTCAAAGCTTGGACAGATGGCAGTGGCTCTGTGGAGAAAGGCCAGGGCAGGAGGGCAGCTGGCAGCCTTTCTAGGAGTCTGTTTTCATGGCAGAACATACAAGTCTCCCAAGCACATACACATTTATGGACAAATCCTCAGCTGCTCTTGGGCAGTGACTTCAGTGGTGCTGTAGTGCTTGAACCAGCATTCAGTCAACCCTCTCTTCCTATTTGCACGAGGCTTCTCTGATTGAATATGAATCAGCAGGGCAGGGCAGCCAGGAGAGTAACAGTGTTCTGGGGTGAATCAGGCACAGCATCACCAGCTGGGCAAGGGAGGGGATTGTCCCACTCTGCTCTGTGCTGTTG
>NW_008652947.1:35990-48094 GCF_000695815.1 Acanthisitta chloris
GGGTCTGGAGGGGCCATATAAAGAGGGGCTGAGGGCACTTGGGTTGTTCAGCCTGCAGAAGAGGGGACTGAAGGGAGACCTCATTGGGGTCTGCAGCTTCCTCATGAGGAGCAGCATGGGCAGCTCTGATCTCACTGTGACCAGTGACAGGACCTGAGGGAATGGCATGATGCAGTGTCAGGGAGGTTTAGGCTGGATATCAGGGAAAGGTTCTTCCCCCAGAGGTGTTTGGGCACTGAACAGCTCCCCAGGGCAGTGTCACAGCCCCAAGGCTGACAGAGCTCCAGGAGTGTTTGGCCAATGCTCTCAGCACAGGGTGCATTGTTGGGGTGTCTTTTGCAGGGCAGAGGTTGGACTGATGGTCCTTGTGGGTCCCTTCCAGCTCAGGATATTATGTGATTTTATGATTCCTTCACACACTGTGAGACCACTCAACTCATGATTCTAATCACACTCCAAGGCTCTGACTTTCCTCTCTTTGTTGCTTAGAGAGTCCTACCACCTCTCCTCTCATGCAGGAGAGGCAAGAAATGGAGCCTTTCTGACCTCTCCATCTGGGCCATCCAGTCTTATTATCCATCCTGATCCAGCACAATGCTGTAGAGCAGAGGGGACAGGTTTAGCTGCCTGCTGTTAAGTGCACTGCTAGGGAGCATGAAAAGAGCTCAAAACTGAACTTGCAGGTGATGCACAGTGCTGCCCCTCTCAAAAAAGATGCTCTGCTAACATATTTACTTGATATGAAGGCAAAAGCTAAATTACATTTGCTTTTCAGAGCATGTAAACATCTCACTGTGTCAGGATAAGAGTTATCTTCCCCCTGTATCAGTAGTGTGAAAACAGGCTGCAGGTGTATGGCTCAGGAAAAAAGAGAAAATTATCTACTCCAGGGTCCTAGCAGTCACAATTTCCGTGGGATTTTTGGGTGTCTTGGTTTCAGGGTGAGACATAAAAGTCTTTGCAAACTGTCTGAACTCACCTCACAGATTTAAAGCAAGGCTCATGCTCAGATGCACAGCAGAATTTGGGCCCAGATCTGGAGCTATTCCAGAGATGAGAAGAATAGATAAAGCAGATCCCTTGCCCTGGAGAGAACACTCTTGGGTAAAATTACCTTACTGGCCAAATGAGATGAAGCATGGAGTAGGTTTAATTTGTGTGTTGCATTCTTGTTAATAACAATATCTAATTAAGGCATCTGGCAACAACTTAATGGGCAGAAAACAAAAAAATTGAGAAGGCTTTATTGAATTTTTCTTTCAACTCCGGCTCTCAGGTTTGAATGAATCCATCACTGGAGACAGAGCCTTGAATGTCTGATTGTCTTTTCAGTGTAACAGTGTAAGTTGTAGCTTTATTGTCTAGGAAATAACCCTTAAATTAAACTTGTCATTCTTTTGAAGATGATTGCTTGAAAGGGAGATTAACCTTTACGAAGGAAGTTGTTGATTTCAAGAGCCCATGAAGATTGTTGGGAGCTGGAAGTGATGGAAACTGGACTGGGATTTGGTGACACAAATGAGAGGTGGCAATGGAGTTTGCCTCTGATGGGGCTCCTCTCACTGATTTCATTGTGGAGTTATTATTTAGATATTAAAAAATGTATCTATTTAGAAGAGCCTAAGTCTTATCTGTATGTGTGTGCAGCATCTCCTGCAGTAAGATCCCTATCCTGCCTAGGAACTTTGTGTGGTTCTAAATAAAAGATGGGTGATTTATCAATAGCAGAGTGGTTAGTTTTGTTTGTTACATGCTGTGCATTCCCTTTCCTGCTGGCTCACAGAAGAGACAACCATGTTGTCCACAGCCTCTTGCAGAGGAAAAGCCCTTTGGATTATTCTTCCTATTATCTTTTAATAAGGAAAACATCAAGGCTGTACCTATCAATATTGCAAGCCCTTGCCCCTCAGACTGTGTCTACACTCCAGCCCAAAAGGATAACCTGACTTGTGCAGGCAGAGCAGAGTCAGCTGTGCCTTGGGGAGGGAAGCAATGTTTCCAGGACACTTCAACCAAAGTAATTTTGAACCCTCACAAAAGGTTGTACGAGTCCACCAAGGACACCAGCATAGCCCTGACTAAACAGTTCTGTGTGAAATGACACTAAGTTGTTTTCAAGCCCTTCTGTATGTGATTGATCTCCTGTAACAGGACATGTGCAATTAGCCAGCAGCTCTGCTATTAATAACTATCCCCAAGCATGTGGATGAAATGAATTGGTGCCTCTGTGGATTATTGCCTTTCTCCATCTGACACTTCTCTAGATGAATGACACAGAACAAAAAGGGAATTTTAAGAGTATATAATTGAGTGTGTATGAGGGTTTATGAAGAGATTCCTACAATAACTGTCATGTTCCATCTGACGGAGTAGCTGTTATGTGAACATGCCAAAGAACCACTTTCCTTGCTGTGATCTTTGTTCTCACTTGCTTTCCCTGCATTATCTGAAAATCTCCTTTAGCTGATGCCACTGAATGCTGCCTGAGTAATGACTAGAGTGCAAAATAAGGACAGGAATAAAGAATGAGGTGAACACTTACTGTCAGAGGCCTCAAACTGGGCACCAAAGTGAAAGGAGACCCACTGTTCCAGAGGCAGAGAACTTCTGCTGCTCCCAGTGGTGATGGATTCTCTGGAAATCAGGACACAGCGATTTATATGCTCTTGGAAACTGAAGATTCAGGTGCCACTGCACTAAACACTGTCAAACCTCTGCTCCAATGGGGACAGCCACATCAGCAGAGGAAGCACTGGGAAGAAAACCAGGGCATGGAGGGATGAAGTGACACAGTCGGTGTCAGAGACAGGAAAGGATGTCTGTGCTGGCTATCCCAGATCCTTAGCTGGAGAGTCCTGGCAGGGTTCTCCTGTTGTGTGAATGACAACGTGAGGAAATGTGATTCCTCAGAAGTGTAAACTTATCTATGGTCTCGAACACAGTTTTGTGGCGGTTGCAGCAAGATGGAAACTCAACACTTCTGTGGCAGTTTATGGCCTTTGCTGAGGGTGTGCTGCAGACTTGTGACACCAGGACAGCACTGCCATCCTACAGCAAAAGCTGTGGGTCTCTGAGACCATCCCATGCCACAAGGGGAAGGTTTGCCTTCACACTCTTTGAGGCTATGTTGTGTGTCACTGGCTACTCTGACCTTCTCTGACAGATATTTGCTGCTTTGAGCTACATCTTAACAAAATACTTTAGCTCTGCTGAGTGGAAATCCCATTGGGATTTGTGGTGTTGGAGTGCTCTCATGGTTTCCCTGCAGCCTGAGACCATGGATGACTAACACAGGCACAGATCCTTCCTCTGGCCCAGCAGTGGCTGGTGCAAGGCTGGCCAGGGCACGTGCAGTGACAGGGGAACTGCTGACACCTGAGGTGCTTTGCTGAAGGACACTCTGCCCTTGCATCAGCAGTCAGTCCTCATCTCCTTTCATATCCAACAGCACAGAGAAACCTCCCTTGCATCCCAGCTCTCCCTTCACATCACCACCTCAGACCTTTTTCCATTGCTACCCTGGATTTTTCCATCCTATTTTCTTTCTCTGACCTCCCTTTCTTTTTCCCCTTCCATTTTTCAGTTTGGCTTGTCACACACACACACATATACACACAGAATCACACATTCAATCCTCCCAGAGCTGCAGACCTGCCAGCAGATCTTGGATGTGGTGGGGCTGAGGGATGCTCTGTCACCTTCTGCCCCTCCACATCTCTCCTGCCCTATTCCCCACTGATCTATAGCAAAGGACAGGTAACCTCAGCCAGAAAGATGGATGCCACAATTACATTCCCCTTTTCAGCAGCTCTTTCCCCTTACTTCTTTCCTGATGGAAATCGTGGGCAAGAAAAATCTATTATTACTCTCCAAATCATATCAAATATTTATCAGGGTAATTCTCTAGTTATCACCACCGATTGCAAGCCTTAGTCACGTACTAAATCTTGTTAGTGTCATCTCTGGGAACGTGTCTCGTCTGTCTCCTCAGCTGCATAAACCAGGTTGCCCCAGGGGAACTTGGCTTATGGAAAAGCAGTAGAGAAGGAGGAGGCAGAGGAGATCAAAGATGGGTATAGGCTTCCCAAATCCCCTTTATCACACCACATGAGATGGGCTCCCTTCAGGATGGGGGTAAGGGGAGAGCAGGCAGGTTGCATGTGGGAAGGAAAGGTCTGCTAGGCCACATGAGCTGAGTTGATGTGCCAGGTGATGTACAGAGAAGCTCATTCCTAATCAGAAACGATCTGAAACAAGCCAAGCTTAAAAAGAGAGGTGTATTAACTTCCCTAGGAGTTACCCAGGGCTGTATGGGAAGGCAGTGGCAGAGGCCAGAACAGTGAGCAAGGTCTCTGGCTCTAAGGCTAGTGGCTTAATTACATGATTATTCCTTTTGGAGCACTGTGGCTGGTTTGAACAGCACTGTCCTGGGGGTCCTGTAAGTCAGGGCAACCTTGACATCTCTGCTAGCTGTGCCAAGGACCCTCCCCTTCCACCCACTGTGTGAAGGACTAGCAAATGCAGCCACTCTAGCTGGGCTTTTGTTGTTGTTGTTGGCACCAATATGTTTCCAGATTGTACCTATTTTTAAATTCTTTATTGGGTCAGATCTGGACAGCTTGGAGACTTCAGCTCTTCCCTCTTTCTACCCCTGTGCACACAACTTATTGCTGCAAAAGGAAGAAATGAGCAGCAAATTTCCTCTGCCAGAACCAATCAATCTGGCACCTGTCATCAGCATCACAGCAGCTATAAAATATTTAATTTCTTAATGATGAATTGGCAGATTGTTTAAAAAAGACAACAAGGAAACAAAGAAAAGGAAACAGACTCTCACAATCTGCAGTCACACTCTTTGCCAGGCTGAGCCTTTGGAGCTGATAGCAGGAAGCAGGAATGTTCCATCCAAGCTACCTGACAGTGCTGTCTATTCAAAAAGCCCTGCTGGTTGTTTTAGGGATGTTACTGCTCAGTCACTGAACCCTTGACTTGCCATCCTAGGGTCCCACTGGTGATTTCTGATAAAACTCAGCTTTCAGAGGAGGATTTTTTTCAGAGAAAAGGAAATCAACTTCTCAATGGCACAGCTCTTACCTCCCTCAGTGCTGTGCACTCTGACAGTGCTGTCTATTCAAAAAGCCCTGCTGGTTGTTTTAGGGATGTTACTGCTCAGTCACTGAACCCTTGACTTGCCATCCTAGGGTCCCACTGGTGATTTCTGATAAAACTCAGCTTTCAGAGGAGGATTTTTTTCAGAGAAAAGGAAATCAACTTCTCAATGGCACAGCTCTTACCTCCCTCAGTGCTGTGCACTGGTATAAATAAAGAAACAGAATGGCCAGGTTAGGTCAGAGCACAAGTGCATCCAGCCAGGTATTCTGTCTCCAGCAGTGACCCACAGTGCATGCTTTGGGAAGTGTATAGGAACAGTTCAATCATGAAGTGCTATTTCTCTAGCAGCCTCCAGCAATCTACAGCTCAGGGAGATCTTTGTGGTTTCTAGCTCCAACTGGAATTTTCTTCCCTGAGCTTGCCTAGTCATTTTTTAAAGTTATGCAAACTTTGAGCATGCACAAAAAAAATCTTCACTCAAATAGTCCCATAGTTCTCTTGTGTGCAGCTGAATATCTAACTTTGTTTTCAGCATATCACCTACTAATTTAACTGGATGTTCCCAGTTCTTGCATTAAAAAGACAGTGAAAAATCATTCTCTCTTCACCTCCCATCCCTTGGACATGTTTGGCTCACAAAACAGGGAGAGGCAGAGAGATGCTTGGGCTAATGCAGATCAGGACTGGGAAATCTGCAGTGGCCAGTGTGATTTCACAGGGTATGTCAGCTTGTGTGTGCCCACAGATACCTTCTGCCTCTGGTTCCTACAGCTGTGAGCTTGGAGGGGATCCAAACTCCTTCCCTCTGTTATGGTCTGTTTGCAAATGCATAAGGTGATGCTGGTGGGAGTCACTGATTTAGCTGATGTAGCTGCAG
Organism: Acanthisitta chloris; assembly: GCF_000695815.1. NCBI lineage: Eukaryota > Metazoa > Chordata > Aves > Passeriformes > Acanthisittidae > Acanthisitta > Acanthisitta chloris. The sequence goes on from NW_008652947.1 coordinate 41,980, forward strand.
TGGAAAGGGGGTGACAGAAAGCAAGACCCTCTGCTGAAGTAATGTGAAGTACTTTCAGAATATAAAAAACACATCCCTGTCCCTGTGTCAATTTATATCCATTCCTCTGGCACCTCAGTAAATCCTGTAAATACACAAGCAAGCAAACTGCCTGACCAAAGAGTTTATTTTACTGGTGGGCTTTATTGCAAATACTGTGATATTTGGGATTATGTGTGGTTTTTAATTACCTCTGAGTCCTATTCTTGGGGCCTTTTAATTATAAGGTTTCCTTAAAGCAAATACAAACTTTCAGCCATCATAGAAAAACATGGCAATCAGTTCTAAAGGCTCACAAACCCCTCCTTAACCCTGGGGAGAATGAAGAGGAAGCAAACATTTTTCACTTAGCACCGTTTATTATTTTTAAGCTGGTCTCATGATTGGAAGCAGTGATGCTCCTCCGTGGCGTGACCAAACCTACACTGCTCAGCTGGGCTGGAGGAACACTCTGGCAAGTTTGGCAGCCCTAAGTGGGTGGCTGGCAGCTCTCTTACACAGCCTTCATGCTTCCTCCTCTGCCTCTCCCAGCACTGTGTGGGGAGCCAGCACTCCAGCAGAGCTGCTGCTGGTAGGATGGCAGTGTGCAGGTCACCAGGGTCATGCAGCATCTCAGCTGAATTTACCAGGAGATACCTGGCAGAGCCCTCAAGCTCTGTCTGCTCTGATGATTTGTTTTAGCCCTCCTGCAGACACCCTGTGTAAATATGAATAAAAGCTCTCACTTGTCCAGGAAGGGTTTAACTTGCTTTCAAGAGGGGTCAGTGGAATTAGGAGCAGTGCCCATCACAGGGAGCTGGTGTGTGATGCCTAACTGTCACCTTGGAGCTGTTGGTGCAGATCTACTTCAGGGCAAATCAGTTTTCCCCCAGCCCCCTGCAAAGTCTCTGAAGCACGGAAGGATGTTTCCACACACACCGAAGCACGTTGTGCTCCCAAGGGCACATTGCTTTGGCACAGGGATAAGATGAAATCAAAGGACAGTACTTTCAGATCAGACAGCTCATTTCCCTGTTAACTCTGGATCTCTGTCTTCTACGCATGGTGTTTAAAGAGAAGTTTGCTCTACTGATCCTGCCTAATATTTCTTTGGAAGTTCTGAATGGAAAACATCCTGCTTATCTCTAATCAAAGCTGGTTTTTCTCTGCCTCTCAGCCAAAACATTGCAACAGGCTTGGCCCCTCTGGGAATAGTGGATGCTGAGCACTGGGGCTGCCTGCTGCCTTTCCAGGTATGGGAAGAACCTGAAAATCCACCTTTTCCCACTCTGCCACTAGCTGCAAGTTTTTTGGGTATGGAAGGGGTGATCAGAAAGCAGCAATCCAGCAGCTCTGAGCTAGGTGGTAGCTGCCTGCAGTGCAATGAGTCTGAAGAGGCATTGCTTCCCCTTCTACGAAAATAAACACAACGGCCAGCAAAAAAATCTGGGAAGTGTGACTCAAAGTGGGGGAAGGAAAAGGGATAGGGCTGATCAGTAGCTAGACACCCACATCAGGAGAGCATCTAAGCAAAAACCAGTTGCATCCCACTGTTGTCAGCATGATTAAACATATGCTGGAGTAGAGAAGGGAGTGAGAGAAGAGTTGGCTTTGGGAAGTTTTTGGCTCGCAGGGGTAAAAGGCACATGGTTAGGGTATCTGTGGGATGAACAGTGTCAGAGTCCTCCCCACTACAGTGCTCTCCTATACAGCTGTAAGAAAGGCTATGAGGTTAAAGAGATTCTCTCTTGCTATCCAAAATCAGCCCTGGACAATGATCTGAGAGCATCCCTCTGCCCTTGACTCCTTGCCAGCCATGCCTGGCTGGAAACCTTCCTCCAGATGGAGCAGGCTAGGAAAGGTATGGAAAGGCGAAGAGGAAAGAAATTAAAATGTATGAACACCCCTAATTTTGCTTATGTTTTTTGCTGTGATTTAGACAGCTATAAAAGGAATGCAAAATATTGTGATTCCACTCCAATAACTCTTTTCATCCCTTTACACTGATACTTTTCCTCTGAATAGAATTTTTGTCAGAATCTGGTTGGGGCAGATCCTTTATTTTATAATTTGATTGCAAAGAACCTACTTTCTCCAAGATATCTTTTCTTATTCATTGAAAAGTGAAAACTGACAATGGCCAGCCAAAGCCACGTGGTACTGTGAAGGTAGAGCTGTGGTGTGAGAGGGAACCAGGAACATAGTGGGTGCTGAAGTGGGAGCACTGGCACAGTTATCATAACACTTTCAGCCTAAACAACTCAGTTAATTGATAGTTGGATTTAAAAGGCCACATTTTCTGTGAAAAAGCTTTGGGTTTTGGCTGAGTTTCTCCAGGGGAGCACTGTCCCTGCCCAACATGTGCTGGAATGGCAATTTGCTCCTCTGCCCTCTCCTTCTCAGGGAGTCTGACTGGGGATGCAGCAGATACAGCTTGGAAAAGCAGCTCCTCATAAAAACAACCCTCTCAGCCACCCACCTCGGTGGGCCAGTTTCTTCAGCTACTGGGATTTCATCCCCAGCCCAGGGAGTGTGCCCTGAATGGTTGGGGTTTTCTTGCATGAGCTCATTTTTCCCATGCAATAGCTCATTTTTTCCTAGCAGAATTTTCTAGAGCTTGGTTAAGCTCCAAGGCTTGCTTGCATACCTTGCTGCTTGTCTGAGGGTTCAGAGGGAAGGAAGGTTAGAGCTCTGGAGGGCAGGAGGAGTTGGCAAAATTTTGTGCTGGAAAGCTGGTGTCAGAGCAATGGGGGGAAAAATGAGGACTTAGGGAGGGTTTCATTTGGAGTCATGTCTTGGAGGGGACTTGGGGAACAGAAAATGGGAACAGTCAATGCCATGCCAGTGATAGTCCTGTGGAGGGGAAGGACCCATATGGACCACAGAGAAGATGCAGACAGATCTGACTCCCAAATTCTGCAGCATCCCAAGGTACCTTTTCCCACCAGGGAGACAGAAAGCAGCAAGAAAAGGGAATGCAGTGACACCAGCAGCTCTGAGTGTTTCCATCCATGTACCCTCCTCACTCTGTGTAAGGTGCAGGCTCCTCTGTGCCCAGCTCTGCTGCTGGATGTCCCTTTCCCAGGTCTCCCAGGTGGCAGCAGACCATGTTCTGCTTGCCAATCTTGCTGCCATCACTGATCAGGGCACTTTTCAGCTGTCACCACAGGTGCTATCATGCCAAGGTGATGCTGTTTGCTGGAGACATTACTGAGTGCTCTCTCCCATGGATTCACTTCACAGCATGACACAGCACACACTTGGGGCCCTGCCATAGCTGGTGCAGGGTTTACCAAGCAGCAAGAAGGAAATCTCCAGGATGGGGAATTTTTCAGGTGAAATAGAGGGCAAAATCCCTATTTTCCACTCAATGGTTTCTTTGCTGAGGAATCTTTTGCTATTCCCCTCTGAGATCTCTGTAGCCTTCAACAGCCCTGTAGGATATGGGGCTGGTTTCTGTCCTGTGCCGAAGGACATCAAGATTGCTGAAACAGAGAGCATCACAGCCCAGGGCTGCCTTGCCACCTGCACATGTAGTGGTGGTGGTGGCTACAGGACATCTCCCCATTGCTGGGTGGTCAGTGCCAGGAGCTGGGACATGCCATCCTCAAGGACACTGAGGTTTTTCTCCCTGGCTCCTCTGCCTCCTTGGTTGGTTCCTGCAAGCTGTGGCAGGCAGAAGTGTCTGCAGTGCGAAACGACAGCACATGATGGCACTGCAGGAGCGCAAAACGCTCAGCAGCTCTGCAGCTCCTCTGGGCTGTTAACCCCTCCGTGCAGCCAAGCTGCTGCTGCTGCAGTGGTTTTCCAGGGACAAGGGGTGGAGGGAGGTTTGGAGGCCAGCAGTCCCCTGCTGTCCCCAGTTAGGACAAAACCTTGAGTCCGAGCTGCTGGTGGCTGGGATCACCCCATCTCCTTGGGACCAGACACAAGTAGAGGCTGCAGCTTGGGCCTGAGCACATCATCTGAGCTGGCATCTTCCAAAATGCTCAGTGGGTGATTCCTCACAGCTGTACGTGTGGGGATTCCTGCTCTTGGCATGCCTGGAAACATTCCCCTCCTTCCTCAAAGGGTCCAGCTGTGCTTAGCCAAGCAACAGGACAGGTCAGTCTAAGGCTAATTTGGGCAGTAGCCACTGGAAGCCAAAGTGCCCCAAATTCATCCAGCACTGAGGAAAGCTGCCTGTGCCCTGGGCTTGCTCAGCCCCTGTGGCTGACACATCTCTGGCTTCACCTCCTGAGTTCACATGGGCAGAGATGGTCTCCAAACACACACTGGTCGCAATGAAGCCCTGGTGCAGGTCTTGCATGATAATATCCTGCTGGCTGGCAGCTGGTTTTGGAAGAGAGAGGAAATTTGTTAGTTTGCCTGTTCCTGAAGTTACAGCTCCTCTAGCCAAAACCCAGGGAGCACTGTAAGGATGAACAGAAAGGCTGCAACAACATTTCCATATATCACAGGCTTTTTCCTGAGATAACCCCTACAGGAGAGAAACTGTTAAAATATCTGGAAGTGACAATCCTGGTATTTATCTGTTCTTAGCTACAAAGATTTGAAGAGGTACAAATGCAGCAAGCTCTGCCCAAATTGTTGCCAGATCCAAAACAGTGTGATCCTCTTCACAGAGATTGTGTTGTAGTATCTGGTGGGCACAAGGTGGATGGCTCTGCTTTTCCTCCTCCTGTTGTTCCACAAGAGAAAGTTTTCCCTAGGACTTTTCCATAAGCAAGAAAACACATATCCAGGAGAAAAAGAACAGACTTGGAAGAAGAGGGAAAAACTATTCCAAGAGAGGAGGACAGAGGAGGTTTGGATCCTGCAGCTCTCACTTGTCTCTCTGGATGGAGCACTCTTTACTTGATATCTCCCTGTTGTAAATGCAGTTGATTGATTTTCTTTCTCTTTCTTCTTTTGCACTTGTTTATTTTAATAAAGACAGATTTATTTTATTTGGAAACCTGAGGCAAAATGTTCCCGTGTCTCCACCCACCCTTCTGGTGATTTCAGTGGTTGTAATTTGATTTCTGCCTCTCCTGCTGGGCTGATGTGAGAGAAACAATATTTAGAGAAGCTGATTTTTAATTTCTTTTTGGAGTAGGGGAGACAGTGGCTGGGAGTGGTGTGGGGAGAGGGGAAGAGAATCAGCAAAGTGCACTCACATTTTCTAGGCTTCTTTGCTCATGTTTGCAATCTCTGATGGACAGAAATCACAGAAGAGCTCAACTAATTCATTGCTCTCCGAAGAACAGAAAGTGCCTCATCTCTTTAGGTGGTTTTGTGTCATTCTTGGTCTATAGCAGGGACTCACTATAGCTGCTCTATGCAGCATATATAACTGATTTTAGGTTTGTAGGCTGAACTGTGATAATCTGTATTTTGCACATGGGGAAACTGAGGCATGGAGTAATGAATTGGTCCCTCTGCCTTTGGATCACCTGTGCAGTAAAGAACAGCATCAGGCACAGTCAGCAAGGGCTGATGGCCAAACCCAGGATATAGTCAGCACACACAACCCAGACCACATCCTCAGCCCCACTCAACTCTCAGTTAACCTGGGACAAAATGAGGTTTTCACTAGTGCTTAGCTGCCAACCCCTGAGCAGCAGATTTTCAAAATAGTGCAGCTACTCCCCAGCTCTTGGAATTTCTTAGGGAAAAGCTCCTGTATTTTACTAAGAGGGCTTTTGGCATTTACTAATGTTTTTTTTTTGGCAAGGGTAAAAATGTGACCCTTCATTTTAAGGCACAGAATTAAAAACTTGTTCACAAATTTTTCTACTTTTTTTTTTAAGGAACAGCATCTCTCTTTTCCCTTTTGACTTTGATTTTCCTGGCTTCTAGGAATGGGGCTAGTGATTGCTTTTATGCACAGCTGAAGATAATACCTTTGCTAACTAAGTTTTTTTTCTCTCTTTTAAAGTATATATCAAGATTGCCTGCTGCACAGTTTACATTTCCTGCTGTGGAGACAAATACTTTAATTAAAATGGAAGGAAAAAAATCATGCAGAAAAAGAAAAAGCCTCTGTGAAAAGAATCCTAAAAGCCTTGAAATGGGCAAATGAAGCCCTTTGGCAGCTAGGATGCATTTTTTATAT
>NW_008652948.1:0-1781 GCF_000695815.1 Acanthisitta chloris
AAAATAAAAAATAGTGAAACATTTCACTATTAAAGTGAAACATCACCTGGTAACGTGCAGACAGAGCAGTGTTCCCCTCTGTGGGGCTGCAACCTGCTGTGAAGTAGGAATAACTTGACTATTGCTCCTTTGAGATGTATAACTAATAGTGTTGTCTGGAAAAATCAACCTGGTGCCTCTGTTCTGCAGCTACAGACTCTCACGGGAGGTGGAAGCAGCTGCTGATACAAATGTCCTGTCCCCAAAGTCCCAGAAGAGCATGGTGAAGAGGATCAGCACGTGAGTAGGATGGGGCAGAGCAGGTTTGGGGTGGGAATGTGGACCTGAAAAACTCTGGTTTTAGAAGCAGTCATGAGGGGAGTGTAAGTGATAAAACAGATTAGAAACAAAGAACCTTCCTAAGGTGTTGAAGAAAGGAACAATTTTAGTGCAGGTTTATAAATCCAGTGTCTGTTGTGTAATAACTTCCTTGGATGCAGTAGCAAAACAGTAAATGAGGATAAAATCTAGTCTAAATTGCTACAGACATGTCAAAATTCCTTGCAGGATTTTAATATGGAAGTTAAGGTTAGCAAAAAGGCATTTTGATGGTGGAAACAATCTGCCTTCAAGCTGGAGAAGGAAAAATATAATAGGGATGTGGTCCAACTTGGTCTAATACCACAAAGATTCCAAGAGGAGGTGGGTAGAGAACAGGGCCAAGCAGCTGAGCAGGCACAGGCTATCAGGAATTCAGGGAAAGCTGCATGGAATAAAGCAGAGCTCAAAGACTGGAGTCACATTGTGTTTTGAGAGTGACACCTCTGAGCTGTCTGAACCAGTATCTGCTACTGACATGGCACCCAGTGCACCTGCTGTGACCAGTGAGTCTCCCCTGGCACTCCTTTCAGTCCACTTGACCTGGATTTAGAAATGAGTCTTGGAGTCTTTAATTTACACTTTGTTGTGATCTGCTCTTTGTGCACATCTCCAGACTCTTAGGAACTCGTGTCTGTGGCACATCGTTGGTTGGGGACAGGTATTGGCAGGAGGGTGAATTTACCCTTCCAAGCCCTTTTTCCTAACAAGTGAGCATGAAAACTTCCACAGACTGAAGGAGTCATGACCATGGGGCATGAGTGTGCCCTGGCCTGGCAGCTGGTGGGCACACCAGCAGGAAGGGATTGTGGCAGCAGGTAACAAACTGGATAAACAACAGGCAGGAAGGGAAAACAATAGGTCACTCCAGATAGGAAAACCAAACAATGCCCCAGAGTCCTGACCCAGTGACAGCTGTGCTCAGCCCAGCTCTGCTCTGCTTTCCCTCACTGCCTTTTGTGCTCTTTTTTTCTCTGCTAGGCTGTTCCTGGGCACTGATGTGCTCACCCCCCCCAAAGAGCCCCCGAAGAGCTCTCCCTTAGGAGGGAGCTCGGGGGAGAGCACGGACTCGGCCAGTGTTTCCTCGGGGGAGTTCAACCACTCCGAGGCCGAGGACGTGTCCATGACTCCTGTCTCCACTCCTGAGGAGCCGCTGGGAAAGGTAGAGCTGAGCCCTCGGTGCCAGCAGCAGCTGGGGGAGCCCCAAGGCTGAGGCAGCCCCTGGTGCTGGCCCAGGGCTCGTGGCCGTGCCCAGGGCACTGCTGCGGGGTGGACGGGCAGAGGAGATGGGTGTGCAGGAGTGGCAGCAAACCAGGCAGGGCTGGGGCTCCATCCCTGCTGTGCTGCCCTGGGCAGTGGGTCTGCTCCTCTCAGAGCTCCCGGGCCAGGAGATGGAGAGCAAGGCAAACCCTGAGCAGCAGGGG
>NW_008652949.1:0-226 GCF_000695815.1 Acanthisitta chloris
TGAACCGTATTTTCTATGATGTCTAAGAATGTCCATTTCTGGAACTCTTAGCAATTATTATGTCGACTCTATTATAAGTCATGAGAGTGAAGATTCGCCTTCAACTAAATTTTCAACTGGGCAATATACAAATTCTAGACAAACTGGACATAATGAACAACAGCTAGAATTCCCCTCTTGTAGTTTTCAACCAAAACCTCCTGTTTTCAGCGCATCTTGGACTCCT
>NW_008652949.1:356-578 GCF_000695815.1 Acanthisitta chloris
GGGATCTGTTAGAACCGCTGCTGGGCCGTCCTGGGGATGTCCATAAACAGGGAACACAGGAGTACAATTTAGAAACTTCTGCTGCAAGGGAAGGGATCGTTTCCAATCAAAGGCCCAGCTTCGAGGACAATAAAGTTTGTGAAGGAAGCGAAGACAAAGACAGGACAGATCAAAGTAAGTTATAAAAGTGAGGAAGTAAAGAGTATAAAAGCTGGAGGGAGG
>NW_008652950.1:0-1832 GCF_000695815.1 Acanthisitta chloris
TCTCTTCCTTTTCCCTTTCTGTAGATAGATCACAGTTTGCTTTACATGGATAAATGTTGACATTTGACTTACAATGAAAGCAGAGCTGAATGTCTCCTTTCTGGGGACTATAATGCAAAACCAGCTTCCCCCTTATTCCATGTACAAATAGGATGAGTTTCATCTTACTGGACAAGATTACACTAAGGATTTAATAAAGACAAATCACCTGAAGAGCCCCACAGCCTCACATCTCAGTTATGTGTTAATATCTTTAACCCAGTTTCCCAGAGACCTGCAGTTCATCTTTAGTCTCACCTTTCCCCCAATGGACTTAGCTTATGTGTAGTCACAGCAAACCATCCCAATTTGTCTGTTCTGACATTCCCATTCAGACTGAGCCCCTGGTGGATTTGCTGCACTTTTCTCACATGATGGATTGAGGATGTTCCTGAGGATGGGGACTCTGGTCAAATGTAGCCACCACAACTGTCTACCACTCTACCATCAGCACTATCCTCAGTGGAGCCACTTATCAGGGCAAAGTAATATGGCATGATGGACTTTTCCTCCCCCCGTTTTAAGCATTGCATGCTCAAAGAAGCTCATGGAGCTATGTGGCTTCCATCTTGTTACTTTTCATCTGCTTATTGCCTGAAAACTGTCAATGTTAAAAAAGGAGGGCAGGAGGAAGAAGAGTGTTGCTAACAATTTTGTATTTTGAAATGAGTAATAGATGGCAAATCTTAAGACCTTTCATATTGTTCCAAATAACTCAGTTTCAGGAATGGCAAAAAAAAAAAAAAAATCAGAACCTGGAATACTTAGATATAGAGTTTACTTCATGAAAAAAAACTCTGTGCTGGAGAAAGCTCAGTTCTGTGTTATTTTCATAGTATCCTCTTCCAGTGGGCAGCTTCTGTCTGAGTGAAGTAGGGTAGCCCTGAAATAACCTTTTTGGGGGTGGTGGTGGTGGTTATGCAGATATAATACTCTAGCACAATAAAATTCAGTTAGAGAAATAAAAGGTTATACAAAAATAGTGACAATTCCATTTATTTTGACTGTGTCTACTGAGTATCACACACTTTTTTTTTATTATTGCGAGGCAACTGTAAGAAGATTTCATTGCTCTCTAGAAGACACTAAAAATGTAATAAAATAAAATAAAAAGGCATTTATATTCCATGTCATTCTCTCCAAAACTGTGCTGGAAACTCCTTTGTGTTAGATATTTTTAAGACTGACATGGTTATTTCAGACTTCCAACACTCTTCTGGTCCAGAGAGAGAAATGTTATTAAAAACACTCAACAAAAAATCGTTTGCATAGGCAAGTAACACAGTATTTTAGAATATAAATGGAAATGGAAATTACTCTGCACTGGCTTACTATACCCTGTTTATTGTTTTGTACTACAGGTGATACAGCTGTTCAATAGTAACTAAAAAAAAAGGCTTTAATATTTTGGGTTACTCGGCACAAAATACTCTATTTCTTTGCCTGCTGTTATGACTCATTAAAGGCAAAGAAAAACTTTACAACTGGAAAAACGAAAGGTTTTTTCTAAACTAATGATTTTGAGATTAAATGAAAAGAAATAACTGCAGGTAGTCATCTGTTCTCTGTCACTGTGCATGAAATCAGACTAATGCACTGCATCACTTTTGCCATCAGAGTCCCTACGAGTTGTCTCTCCATAAAATAAGATTATGCTTATATGTTTGCTTCAGTAAAATCTATCTGAAAGCACATGAAACTGTCCTTAATTAGGCAATCAAAGCAAACAGCAAATTTCTCTAAGTCAGCCTGAAACATTCTAGCAATTACCTTTTCATGTGTTTCTGCTGAAC
>NW_008652950.1:1875-3159 GCF_000695815.1 Acanthisitta chloris
TACAAGGATAAGGTGGTTCTTTCTTAAACAGATTTGTTTGCAAAGTTTCATGCTCTATTGATCTAACATAGCAAGCTTGTATTTTCCTCTGTGCTGGACAATATCTATCAGCACACGTTTGCTCTCTGACTTGGGTGCTGTTTGTCAAGGTTCAGAGGCAGAGATGAGCTGTGCTTGTTAGCATAGAAAACACATAATCATGGAATGATTCTATGGGTGCTTTTATTGAAGAGCTCTGGGAGTCGGGGTACAGACCCAAATCTGACTCTGACATGGATCTGAGATGGATACATTTTTATACTCTTCTCTTACATAACCATGGTATAGTCATATGTTAATCATTACTTCGCTTTTGTTCTATTGATTTCATCCAAGCATGATTCGAGTTCCCTTTCATCGTTATATTTCACCCAAGCATGAGTTTGAGCCCCCCTTCCATTATTGTTGTATTATTATTTATTATGCAGGTGGGTACGTACAGGTAGGTACCCAGGTGTACATGCACAGGTACACATCGTTCTGCTAAGATAATGATCATTCTTGTCATTAAGGCCTATTCTAGCTCCCTTGCCGTGAAGGTCTACTTCAGCTAGCTTGCCACTAAGGCCTACTTTAGCTACCATGATTTTAGAAACATTTTATCCCATGTTATCATGCTGAGCCCAGCAGATTGCTGCTTCCTTATGCCCTGCAGATGCCTGAGGTAACCCCCAAAGTTCTGCAAGTAGGACAGCCACATCCATGCAGCACTGTGCTGCAGGACAGGTTGGCCTGGGCCTAGTATCGCACCAAGCAGATTGTTTTCAGGCCTTGAGTTTGTGCTTCTGCAGTATGCGACACCATACCCTACGGGACCGCTGGCTGGCTCTAGGCTGCCGCAGGACTGTGGGAACAGCGTTACCCTGTGTAGAACTGCACTGGAGGGGTGAGAGGCAGAAGGTTTCTGCTGTCAGCCCCTTGGGTGACCGAAGCCATTCCACATCTCCATGCCTCAGTTTTCACAGTGTGAACTGAGGAGAGTGCTCTGGCTCCTTCCTAGCAGAGATTACCCCTGAAAGGTGCTCTGTGAGTGCCAACGGTGTCGATGATGTGTATGTCAACAATTTCAACAGTGATGTAGTGACTGTTAAAGCAAAGTAAAAGTGTAACAGCAAGGTTAAAGCATATGGTTACCTTCACAATAAAATTTTTTTTTGCTTTATTCTGCCTATTGCATTGTGATTTGAGCCCAGTTGCTGCAGCAGGCATTACATGCCCTTTGAAGTGTGATCTGTTTTTCCTGCT
>NW_008652950.1:3178-7099 GCF_000695815.1 Acanthisitta chloris
CTACATGCTAAAAAGATTCAATTTCAGCACAATTCCACATCAGAGGGGAGTGACGAAAAGTGCAAAGCTTTTAAAATCTATTTAGCCTCTGTGTTGCGTTGCTCAAATTACAGCCCTGGCCCTCCTTAAGGAGCTGAGACTGAATGTAGAAAATAGTAGGGGCAAATTACTCGGCTAACCCTTAGGGGGACAGCCATTCTGTTAAACACAACAAACGAGTGAGTGCCAGAGAGTTACATCCAGAAGCACAGCAATCATTTAGTTACAGGCAATTAACAATAGTAGTCCAGTAGCACAGGAGCAGTTCTACTCCAAGGGAAAACACATTGATTACTGCAGCAGTAGTAGATTGGTTTCTGAATAAATAGCTTCAATTTAAAACAAGATTTGTTACAAGCATTTTGACCAATGGCTACAATATTTTTCCTTATCAGGAGGCTTTGGCCAAGCAACCCAGTGAAAGAGATAGCTAATTAAAACAAAACACGTGTCCTCTCCAAATATCTGACATGATATGCCTGGTAATAAATGTATTCATTTTATACTGTTTCTTTTTGAATTATTTGGCACAATATATTGTAGGATATATCTTTGATCTTTACCTGGCTTTAATATTTGATAAAATTCCTTTCACTGTGTCATGCAGGTAATTCACTTATCATAGCTGAAGTTGTAACAAGAAAGTAAATAAAAGTGTTCTGTCAAAGATTCATATCTTTTGACTTATGTGACATGCTTCAGGGACTTTACATTTAATGATCTGTTATAATATAAAATCAATTTTATTCATTAATTAGTCCTCATGCAGCTGAGCTACTAAGAAAAATAATTATATTTCAAACCTTTTTTTTGCAACATATAACTCTTCAAGGACATGTGATTTATAGCTGTGTATTCAGTCTCTGAGCCTTTTTCAAAATCCAATTACAGTCTATCTAAGGTTTCAATTTTGCAATCACTTACGCAGATTGCTCAACTTCATGGACTATAAGTAATCCCTCTGAAGTCAACAGGACTATTCACAGAGCTTCAGGTTAGCACATATATAAATCTTTGCAACTCTGTGGCCTAAACTCATTTCCATTCTCTGCTTGTCTTGGATGATTTAACTCACAAAGAGATAAGGTTTGGTTAGGGGCAGTTTTCTGTTTGTCTAGATATACTTTCATAGACTTCAATTATTAAAAGAAACATAAAGGTAATGAATGAAATTTGGAAGGGGAGCAGGGACTGATGTATCATAACATGCTTCTTTGGTTAGGAAGGGGTGTGTTTCTTCTGAAGGGAAAAGCTCGTTAACAGGAAGACTCATTTGAGTCTCATTTCAGAGAACAGCAGTGAAGACTAGGCAGAGTTTATGTTAGGAACAAAGAAACCCATGCTTGCAGTTTAAAAATGGAGAAGTATGTGCTTCCCTCCCCCTCCAAATACACTATTCATTATGGCACGGTTGTAAAACAAATTTTCATCCTGAAGTATAGCATATGGAACCACAGCTTTATACAGCATATGCATATCCAATATGCATATATATATATATATATATAAAATCTATTCTCTACTTTTTAGGGTTTTTTTGTTTGTTTCAAATTGCCAGACAAAATCTGTTTGTGCTTAAGGCACGTAGATGACCTTGTGGATACTGTTATGTAGAATTACTGATGGATATTGAGATATTGTAGGACAATAATACTTTTCATCTCAGTAGAAACAGATTTAGGATATTCATTAGCCTGATTATGAAATAATTTCTTAGCACAAAGTATATGCTTTCTGCCAGCATAAACCACATGTGCCTGTAGATGCCTACAGAGTTAAGTGAAGTTGGCTAAATTTAGTTATGGTTTTCAATGCAGTAGTTTAATTTTATTTATTAGAACTAATGAGAACAAGTTATCTTGCTTTCTTTTTTATTTAAATAAATAATATATATTCCTGATTCATTTATGAAAGAGAACTAGCCAGGTTTGGGAATATATGTACATACACATATATGTGTGCAAATGGAAGAGAGGGATCTTGTTAATCTAGTCATTAGTATGGCAGGCAGCAGAGCTGAGCCCTGGTGCTGTTGGATTTTCAGTGGTATTAGAAGAGAGATAGTAAATTATTATAATAGAAGTATATTCATATCAATGACATTTTTATTTCTTCTGAGAAGTGCAGGATACCTGTTCCCAGCAGGAGAATAATTACACTGACTATCTCCAACAGTATGTTAGCTCAAAAGAGGATAAGGTTGGAAAAGTGTATAGATGCTGCAGTGTTACTGAAGTTCACTAAATTTAAGTACTTAACACTGCATTTAAAAGGCATTTTATAAGATAAGTTGAAGGAAAAAAGTGTTATGGTGTGGAACTGCAGTAATCTCTAGTTGGCTCCCCCAAATTAATGAATTGTGTATGATTTACAACCTTCCTGATTAAGAGAGCTTCTATTTGCTTATTGCACTACAGAAATCAGACAGCCCACACAATTACTTCTTTTAGATTTTCTGAAAGATATTAATGTAAAAAGCACTGTGAGGTGCTGAAAATGTGGGGAAAAAACTGAATACTGAGTTCCAAGGATCTAAGATAATAAAACATACTGTTTACATTTTTTTTTCTCAAGATAACATTAATGAATAGTTTACCTCTGCATGGATTATGGGAAGAATTTGTGACATTTTATTTTACAATATTTTCATCCTTGCCAATCAAATTCAGAATTGCACTTAGACATTACATAAAGAGAAGAACTATGATAAAAGTCATACAAAAGTTATTTTAAAAAGGAATCTGTTAAACCAACCAACTTGCTTGACACATTGTCAGAAGTAAGATTTGTCAGGGGAAAGTTAGATTTAGGCACATGCTGAGTAATCTGACTAACCTTTTTACTGGCATTGTCTTAGTCCAATTTTCTAAAGGATGAGAAAAACATTACTGATTAAGATAATGGTTTTATGAATAGTTTCTGTCAGGCAGTATTCTTTAGTATTCTATTCACTGACTTATTTTAGACGAGATTGTGTGCAAAAAGAACAGTCACTTTCTTTTAGATTTGAGACAAGAAGGAAGCTGATATTTGACTTTTGGCCCTATGTCATGAACCTCTTGGATGAATCAACCTTTGCACCGTCCAGCACAGTGACAACCCAAAGACTTCTTCAATGGCCATAGGTACATGAAAAATAAACTTCCATCAAATCCAGTCCAATTTCAATTCCAATTCTAAAACCTGGTGAGGATCTTTGAAAAGCTTTTCCTGCAGTGCAGAATAGAACCAGAATGCTTTATACACTGGAGGATACATGCGTAAGGTCTTGACCGACCAAGCAGGTCAGAGTTCTACAACAGTTCTGCTTCCATTGAGACTCAGAGATTTGCTGCAATGGTCAAGTAATTAGCACGAATTAACAGAAGCAGAAATATAAAACTTATTAGTCTATTATTTCATATGATGAGTGAAATTCAGAAATTTCAGAAGCATTGTGAAGCTTTATGATAAGGGAGATATAACACCTGCAGTTCCTTCGTGAAGTTTAGAAAAGAACTAGTTTCTTTTCTAAGTCTTAATTGTCACCCATCACTACCACAGTGTGAAATTGTGTCCTAGTGACTGAAAATGTTCACGAGATCAAAAACTTAACACATTCAAGTCTATAAGTGATAAACCAGAATTACACTGTTATATGAGTGACACTGTTCTTTAAGGTGCTCATCAACAATTCCATTATTATTAATAACCATATGAAGACAATTTAGAATTACTATTGCTTCAGAATTTGCTATTACATTGTACAGGAAATATTACAGTCAACAAGATTCGTATATGCTCATCAGAACACCTTTGACAGAGGAAAACAAACCAAAACATAAAAAAAAGAGGCCCAGTATAGGAAATTAGACAACACTGTGAAAATGGGAAGAAAGGGAA
>NW_008652950.1:7131-11757 GCF_000695815.1 Acanthisitta chloris
AGTATGTTACCTGCTCTTAGTTCTGTTGTGTGTCCCAGGAAAAACACAGGTATATTATTAAGCTTTTAAAATAAAATCAATACCATGTAAAAAAGTAATGTCACGATAGAATTTGAGAATATTTTTGCTTTAGAGTCCTACTTGCAGACAAGAATTCCCACAAAAATAATCACATAATTAGATAATAATCTGTATTTACAACATAGTCTTTGATTAAATGGACTATGAAGACTTTGATCCAGAATGAAAGTTATACTTGTCAATACATAGCATCATAGAAGAGCATTCCTTTTCCTTTTGAATTACATTTTTATCTACTGCATTGTTAGGATATGGGCTTGTCTTCTTTAATTAAAAAACTTGTGAAAAAATGGAATTATAGTGTGTGATTCACCTCTTATATCATCAGGCAATATGTGGCCTGTCATTAATAAATTTGTGCTTAGCTGCTGTCAGTACCACTCTCAAAATTAATTTCTAGAAGGTTCCTCTACCTGGCTGAAGATTAACCTGTAACTGCTACAGAAGATCGATGGTAGCTATCACCAGTAAGTAACAAAATCAGCCTTAGATTATAACGCATAGATTTTTTTTTTTTCTCACACAAAAGAGAAAATAACTTGATTATTGTAAAGGTGACAGGGATTTGGTCAACAGCTGGAGAAAAGGAATGAGAGTTAAATGTCCTGGGTTCTGAGCTCTTCTGATTATCTTTTGGACAAATTTTGTAAGAATGAACGAGAAAAGGAAAGAGCATTGACACTGTCATGCTTAAAATGCTCTACTGCCTTTAGCGTCGAGTTAAATGCTCCCTATGCACAGTGTCTGAGGAAATTTAGGAGTCTAAAAATGGTTAGCTGGCAGCAGAAAAACATAGATCACAGGGTTTCTCCACTGGCATCAGAAAGTAAAAGAAGATCAGGCGAAAATAGTGTCTCAGCTCCCCGAGATCCAGAGTCCTAGTGTCTGCTCTAGAGGAAGGTACCAGTGGCCCCAGCTCTCTGCCAGGTGCAGAAACTGGGTTTCCTTTTCCCACAGAAGTGGTGTTGGAGTCCAGGGGCACTATGAAAGGGGAGGCTTGGGCTTTCCATTCTGGTGCCATGTCACGGAAAGAACAGAAGCCCTGTCTCCCAGGCTGAATGTTCCAGGTGCTGGTTTGTGGTGGGGATCACCATTGGATGGACCCTTCTTGTTGTTTCTGTGAGGTGAGTGTGTGTCCCTGCTGAGCTGACCAGCAGGAAGATGCATCCAGGTTTTTGCTGATGATTTAGACTCTGGACTTCTTGCCCTTTCAAGGTCTGTATAATTGTAGGCATGTCTAAACTCTCCCTCTGGACTTTAAGTTTACAGAGACTGTACTGACCAGGGGGAAGCAGCAGTTGCAAGGGTGTTTGAAAGGCTTAAACTTTGTCCCTGAATCCCCACAGTGACATTTAGCACTAAATGCCACTCTTCCCAGGAATGGTCTTTGTTTAGTAGCAGAGCTTTCTGCTTTGCTGTCCCTTCTGATCCCGGTGATAATGTTTCACATAGGAAGTTTAAGTAGGATTACAATTTATTTTCCAGGTATGCAGTGAACATTCCAGATTCAGCACTTCTGTTGGCTTATGCTGCTGGAAAAAAAGATCACTAACTGGAAAACCAGCCAAAACTAATACCTCTACAAATGTCTCAGCATTCAGGAAGCAAATTTTCCTACTTGTTAAGTCCCAATTGTTCTAAGTGAGCCAATAATCAGAAATTAATAAACAGCTAACTCATTCCTAGCAGAGACATAATGTGGATCTAAACAAGGAAACCTAAAACGAAAGGTTGTCATGGTGATATACAGGAGACTAAGCAAGCAGTGCAAAGCTCCTCTTCCTAGGAGACCTGAGAGACTAGCTCAAATTTTTATCTGTCATGCTTAATTTATCATTTCACTGAAACAGTTGTCAACATGCAAAGTATGTAGAAGGCTTATATCTGGTACCTTTAGTTTTTTTGAGGGCACAACAGATTTTGCTTCCAAACCGATTTCAGATCCAGCCTTACTTAAAGAGGAAAAAATAATCTTTTGGAGAGTTTTTTGTTATTTTTATCCTTTTTCTATTTATAAGGACAATTAAATATTGAGATTACTTCCTCTTAAGCATGTCATCATGAGGCCACATCCTGTGGTGTTTTTGACATACTGAGCTCTTCAAGAAAGGAAGCAAGGAAAGCAGACTCTTGCAAAATTCATGCATGCATGCTGTTAGATTAAAAATCTGGTGGTCACAGAACAGAGAAAACTTATGTGTTATCAGTCTTGGAGCTACTGTTTGTATGGAAGAGAAAATAAGGACTCACCATCAGTGTGTGACTTAATGGATGTCAGTTATTTAAGTATTGGTTTAAAAGTTATTTAAGCCTTAAAAGTTCTTCCTTTTCAGTGTTCCATTAACTAATTTCATTGTTAAGGACAAGGCATAGGATTTCAGTGGGTTTTTTGGGTTGAACTCTTGCTCTGGTTTCAAATGTCTCTGTGACTAGTAATTGGTAAATTGTTGAGGTTCAACTTCTTATTAAGTTAATTTCTCATTTTGGTAAATTCAAGAAAATATGACAAATTCCAGGCTAAGAAGAATATCTGGTCATTCCTATCTGCAAGTCTTAAAAATACAAAGGTGAGAGTTCAGAGATATGGCTACAAATTAGTTGTACTCAATTAACTGGAGGTACGCATTGATACATTTAAATAAATTTGTCACATGATCTTGATTTATGGTTTCCTTCTAAACTTAGACAGATTTTGCATGCTAAGAGACTAAATCTAGGGAAGAAATCTCTGCTTTGATATAAATTGAGATGCCACAAGTATTTCAGCACTACAGTAAGAACCTGGTTTGCTCATCTTTACAAACAGTCTAAAAATAAGCACAGTAATGACAGCAAAGTGCAGACACTTCTCCTGCTCATTCTTTGCTCTCTTAAGCCAGCAGGATGCTGCATGAGGGTGGGCAGTGTCAATCCCAGGCATGTGGAGCACCCTCTGGGAGGTAAAGTGGACAAAGTGGGTCTGGGAGCCTTGATTTGCAAGAGATTCTCCATCTCTCCATAATCATCTCTGTGGGAGATGGCTGTGGCTATTAGGCAGGCCGGAATCATGGGATGTGAGTGGTGAGGAGAAGCAGGAAGGTCCTTAGAAGTTTTTGTCATGATGTTTCATTTCAGAAACGCTGATGTTAAAAAAATGCTAGAAGGAAAATGTCCACAGTCAGTCTATGCAGAAACTTCCCTGGCAGGGGGTTTAGGTGGCACTTCTGATAAAGGGGAATGTATTTTTGTCATTTTTTCTAATATTTGATTTTATTTCTTGCACAAAATTATTACAGTTGTATTGCCTGTGGTTTCCTACTATTTTTTCCTCTATTGAGCCTTTATTAATTTCAAAGTTAATGAATTATTAAATGCAACTTTTATAGAGATATAATTAAAAGGTGTTACTGTATTTTTTCCAGTGATAATCATAATTAACAACATCCTTTCTAATTTATTTTGCAAGTTGCACAAATTCCTGAGGAAAAATAACCACTGAGCATTAATTCTTAGGAAGCCAAAATTCGTGCTTGTATCAGAAGGAAATTCTAGAAACTGACCACCTCTACATTTTACCATTTCATGGAGAAAAGCTGTATTTACCCCTTTTGTGTAGAAGAATACTGGCATGCCGGCGTCCATTTCCATTCTCGACGTAGCATGAATAATTCCCCAGGTCTGCCTCTTCCACAGAGTCAAGAATCAATGAGATGGAAACCTCCTGTTCCCCAAGATGTTCCTTGAGAACCCTGAAAAAAAAACCCAACCACTGCTGCTATTCTGTTTGTATCATAGCAGAACATTGGATAATCATGACATAATAATGCTACTTACAACTCACAACTCTCTGGCTTCAAATTTGCCTATGGTTTGATGCAATCTTAATTAAATTAGATCATGCCCTTTTCTTCCTCACTTCTAATGAGGAGGTTTGGCTTTGTAAATGTTAATGAGAGCTTCAGTTCATTGCCTTCTTTAAGCAAAATGATATGCACACTGATAATATATCATTCCACACTCTGATGAAGACCCTGATCCATGAAGTCTTGGCACATTAGAAGGGAGAAAAGTGAAAACAGCTATTTTGCTGTTTACAGTCAAACTTGGAGTCTGGGCCAAACACACTATTTGTGCTCTTTCTGAGGCTCTTCAATATGCCACTCAGAAACAATGTGTTCATTCCATGCTCTGTGAGATTATTTCTGGAATGCATTATAAAATTTGATTATATTATAAAACAGGAGAACAATTGGTATACCAGACACCACTCGTTCATACAGATGATGAATAAGAGACTTTCTGTGTGAGACTGTGTAAGACTCCCCCTGTCTTCACATTGCTTTCTTTCCCTCTTAGCAAGACTGTCAGTGGTTTATAGAAACCCGGGAAAGCAAATGACAAATTATTCTAGGCTGCTCCTTCAAGTCACACCTGAGAAAAGAAGTGGAAACCAGCCTTCCTGCTCCTCCCTCCACAAAACAAGTTGAAATGAGGTTCTTGCCACCTTTAAATCAGTCATCAGAAAGCCAAGTCACTAGCTGAATCATAGACTCATAGAATTTTAGG
>NW_008652951.1:0-7336 GCF_000695815.1 Acanthisitta chloris
TGTTTTTAAGGGAGAGAGTGATCAGGCATTGGAATGTGCTGCCCGGGGAGGTTGTGGATTCACCGTCCCTGGAGGTTTTCAAGACGAGACTGGGTGTGGCCCTTAGTGCCATGGTCTAGTAACCACCGTAGGGTTGGACTCGATGATCTTTGAGGTCTCTTCCAACCCAGTTGATTCTATGATTCTATGATTTTAGTAGCTGTAACACAACATTATGGGACACTTGTAAAACAAGGCTTCCTCTTAGTTCAGAAGCAGAAGTTCTTGCTGGATAGACCACAAAGACCAGCTGGATGTTCTCACTTACCTGCATTTACTGTTTTATCTTATAATGACTTTTTTTCCCAAATGTGGTCTTAGCTGTTAAAATAAAAAGGGAAGCAAAATTTTAAAAAATGAATACAAACCAGCATAATAAAGGAAGAAAGGCAGTTCTAAAAAAATCCAGACGGTGGAGCTACTTCATTGCCGGTGACAGTACAGTGCTGCGCAAGTTTTGCTTCACAAGCTCGGCAGAAAAGACTTGGCAACAGCATAGAAAAAGTCCCCAAATACCTCTGCCATAGTATCCTAGATCTTGTCTTTCCTGACTAAAGAGTCTAAGTTAGTGCGCACAACTTTCTGCAAGCCTTTCCCAGGCAAAACTTTTGACTCTTCAATGTATTTCATCTCTTCCTTCCATAATAAAAAGATAATACTATTTATTGCTTCTTTGATTAGCAATAATTTAATGAAATACGTGCAGTACACAATGGTAAGAAATTTCTTATGTTTTATAATGACAACATTGATATTGCATTAGTACTTTTCCCAGCAGCATTTTTAAACCTTTTGGTGCAAAGACAATGATATAATTTGCCTCTTCTGGGTACTTTTTATGCAGAATTGTTAAGATCCATGGAAGTACATAATGTGTTATGTTTTAAAATCACCATATCAGGATGGTTTTGAAGGGATATCTTTTCTCAAAATAATTTTATTTCTGGCTATAATTCTAGGAAACTGCAGTAAGAAAATGGCAAGCTGGCTACTCATCGTGAATTCCCTCGATTTTAGTCTTAAAAAGCTCAGCTACTGATGTCTGCTTGCAGACATGCACCAGATACATCATCATGTCGAGTTAACTGCAGACATTGCCAGTGAACCGAAAAGAGATTAAATCCTTAAGACACATGGGTCGAGGTTCAAATGTCCTGCTTAGCTGGGTGCAGGCTTTTTACTAGGTGCTGTGCTTTAAACACTTGCAAAGCAAACTGAGCACCAACTTTTATTAGAGCTGAGCAGTGAGGAGCTGGGTGTGAGTAAGCAAGCTCCTGGAAGCATACAGCTCTCCCACTTCTGGGGTGTCAGGAGCCCTGAAACACTGGTGTCCTGCCACCAAGGGCCATACCAGACATCCACTGGGGCTGAAAGTGACTTTCCTGGGGTGGCTGTGAAAACTGGGCCATTTTCCTTTCCTCGATGACCTGTCAGAAAGGTTCTCTCCTGCTCATCAGGAGCAGAGGATGGGGAGCCAGCCAGCCTTCCACCACGTCCCTAGAGGCATGTCCTCTGCGTTTGGAGGCAAGCACCGTATCGTGGGGTTTTCCAGAGGACCAGCTGAGATATTGCATCACTGTGGCAGCTCCCTGGGGGCAGCAGGAAAGCCTGGGGGAACATTGTCTATAGCTGTTATTAGAATTTATATAGTCATTTAGGAAATGGGCCCATCTGGCTCTGGGGATTGGATATGAAATGTGAGCTTTTCATCTCCAGGTCACCTCACAGCTGTTGGATGGGCTTATGGTGTGTGTGACATGACTGATGGTCTGAAGAGGAGACATGGGTCTGCACTACATGCACACAGATATACCCATAAACACCTGTGCAATTAGCACTATTTGGCACTCCCCTTAGAAACCACCACTGAGCAGCCAGGGATCGAGCAGCCATATAGGCAAGCCCAAACTGTTGTACATGTCTTGCAATAAAGCTTGAGTATTTGGCTTGGACTGAAAAGGTTAATCCTACCCTGGAGCTAATTTCATGTCTTCCTTTAGTATCAACATTTGGAGAATCAAATAATTGGGCAAAGGAAGACTGAGCAATTTCCAGTGTGTTTATAGGACAGATGAGTTGAAAGACATCTATCTGCCCCTCAGGCTCCTTGCCATGTGTATATGAATGAACAGATATTAGTGCCAATTAAAAAAACACAAACCAAGAAAAACTCAACACAAAACCACTACCAAAATAATAGAACTACTCCAAAATACAAAGAAACTAGCAAAAAAAAAATCCAAAGAAGCTGTACTCATCTTGTGGTAGATACCTGAGGACACAGAGAATAAACTGCATATTAACTTTAAAAACATCATCCCTTAAAGTGGCTGCTCTATACTTATTTCTAGACTTTATTTTCCCACAACCTGATGAAGCAGCCAAAGCTGCTTTCTTTCCACCTCAAATCTCATTGTGGCTGGACTCTGTGACTCCTCTCTGCTCAGGTTCCCAGGGCTTCCCTGATCCCTTCAACCCAGAAAACCACCCTTCATATCAAAGTCATCACAGCCAATTTGCAAATATTTTGCTGTCGCTGAGGGCCAAAAGAAACCACATCTTGCAATCTTCTGCTTGGCACAAGCAGCACTCTTCCCTGCTCTCTCTACATTGCAACAAGTGCAATTTCTTGCGCGTTATTTTGTTTACCAAATGCACCTGGGGCTCACCTGGTGCCGGAGCTAACATCCACTGCCTTCCCTGTGAGTCCCCACTGGCTCCAGCAAGGCTTGGCCTTGATACCCCTTGGAGAGTGCAAAATGGGTCTCACATACAGAACTGCAGTGGGCTGGCTTTGGCAGTGCCTGGGTTCAAACCCTCCCATCTCTCTCTGTGTGTATTATGACCCTGTACAAGAAGGACTGCATGAAATACAAACAGAAGCAGCACCATTCAGGGTTAGATTACCCATCAGGGACTCCTGAATCCTGTGTTTTATCTGCTGCTCCTCTCTCTGGCACCTAAGAGCATGCCTTGGTCAGGACACTTCATTTCACGACACCTTTAATCCCTGTCCTGTTTCCTACCAGCATCAGGTCTAGCAGCACATAGCCTACTGCGTGCAGTGTGATCCTAAAGTGTCTGACACAACTGCTGCCAGTATCAGGGAAGCTTCTGACTGCTACATTTACATATAAATACTTTTTATACTTCGGCATTTGATATCATTTCAATTTCCATTATATTGTTTTTCAAAGAAAATGAAAATATATTTGAAATTAATATCATTAGTACCTGCAACTAACAATACTATACAATGTTGCATACGGACATAATTATGAATTTTCCTTAGTTCATGTAAGGTGAAGGTTAATTTTAGAATGGAGTAGAAGTACCAGAGCCATTAAAATAGTGTGGAAAAATGTTACCAGATGACAAATTGTTCAAAATAAATTAAAACCATGATTTAAGTCATGGTTTTCTGGACCACTTTGATACTAGACTATGTTTTTTTCTTGCCTGTAATCCTGCCAGAGATTTTCATAGCAATTATGCTCATTTCCAAGGAAATCATTCCTTCTTAGGTTAACAATAAGAATTCTTTCTCAAGGTATGTGAAGGTACTTTGCAAAAGCAAAATATATCTGATCCTCTGAAAAAAATCCTACCCTTAGGTTTTACTTTTCTTTGGTGTTGGCATGACGCTTGATAATCTACTACATTATAATGTTGGTGCAAACACAGTATGCTACATTATTTTAACACCTCTGGATGTTTTTCTTCATTCCCTTCTGAGCTTTATTATGCCACTGTCAAAACAGCTACTGGTAGGAAATTTTATGACTTGTGTGGCAAAGGATGTGGTGCCAGAGAGATGAACAAAGAATGGGTCAGATAAAAGATCATCCATCTTTCCCCCTCTGGACTGCACTCCCCCTTCTCATCTCCTCAGAGATCTTCAAGGCTCTGCCACAGAGCAGAGCGTTGCTGTGAGACTCAGGGTCGCATTAATGCTGTGCTGGATACCTTCCTGCTCCCTCATCCTTGTGAGGATACTCCTGATGTGACTGTCATTTGCTGGCTCTGATTTAGCACGGTTGGTGTATAGAAGATTGTGAAAAATAAAGCTGGCTTTATGTGAAAAATAAAGCTAGCTTTATGTTCCACCTTTGTTTTTCAAGAGCACTCCCACTGATTTTAAAAAAGATGGATGCTTCTGAAACCAGGGTCCAGGCTCATTTGCCTGTGTGTCCTTGTTTCTGAGAGACAAAAAAAATGTTATTTTTTTACCGCCTCTATAGAAAAGATCATCATCCCATGTTTTTCTGCAACATTAAGCACGTTTGTTAAACAGTACCCACTGCAAAACCTTGTCTCAGGACACAGTCTTATACAGAGCCCAGGTACTTTGCCTGAGCAAGGCAGATTTTCACCTTCTAAAATCTCCTCTTGCCTCCCCTGAACAGCAGCAGCAACACCAACCTCTAAAAAGACACTGTGCCTTTTCTTGAATCCCCTCCTGGAGCAGAGTTTATAGGGGCAGTCACCTCTCCCAGCTGTTTTAGCCTCTCACAGAGGGTAGGGCATCTTTTACAAGGTTAGACATAAAATAAAACAAAAGCTGATGGTGTAACTGAGAGGTAAGGCAGGCTCATGTCATGAAATGTAAGTTAGGATACTCTGTGTGGTGATTTTTAATGTTTGGTTTTTTTTGTGCTGAAAGTAATTTAAATACAGAGGTATAGAAAACCCTTGTTAAGCATTGTCCAAGGACATTCAGGCAAAACCTCAGCTTGTAAGAAATACCTCTAACTAGTCAGCATGAAGCACCTCTGTCCTGTAATGCTTTCCTTCCTACCCTGAATTTACATATATCAACAAATGGCCCATGTGGGAAAGCCAATCAAGTATATCCATGCAATAACTATAGTCATAGTAGCCACTACCTGTGAATGTGCATAAATGTGAGAGCTAGCTGAGACCTGCCCTTCAATGCTCACTTAGTGTTGCCAGGATGACAGTGTTTCACCTCCTGTGCAGGACAGTTCATCAAAGCAGGAACGATTCGTCTCTCCGCTGCTTTCCAGACACAGAGAGGTTTTGACCATGGAATTAACTAGTTCATTTTCTCTATTTTCTTCTCACTGTGTTCTGCTAAAATGCAATTAGACAAAGGCACAGTACACAGAGCTTGTTCCCTGCCAGAGGGCACTTCGGAGGAGACAGGCAGAGTATATAGAGGTTGGTCCAGGAGTTAAGACTCAAATGATGATTTAAAGGGAAACATGTTGCATTAAGAAATGTTACATGCTGCTTTGAATCCATCATTTTGCATTCACTCAGTTATTCCCTGGGTGGCTTGAGCTTTGGCAGTTATTGCATGCATTATTTTATCAAATTAAATTTGTTCAGGGGGAGGAAAGTGAGGATGGCGGTATAACAAGATTACAAGTCCTTGTTCTCCCCTTTTATTCTCCCACAGCTTTTTGGCTGTGATGCCATCATTCCCCATGCAGGCAAAACCCATCTCATGGTCTTTTGTGCAAGGCCCTGATGCTGCAGCAGCTTAAGGACTGGTGCCTCTGGGAGAGTGGGTGGGAGCAGTGCAGGCCACAGTTGCAGGATGGGTGGTGGTGATCTGATCACTCCCATTCTCAGGCACTAGAGGTAACCTTCCCGGTGATGGATGATGGAAAGCATAGATCTGTCAGAAGGTGAATGGGATGTGGCTAACTCTAAACAGTGTTATGAAGTTCCTGTGGTTTTCAGTAAAAGCAACTTCAATAGGTTACAGAGTTCTGAACAAAATGTCAGGAAGATTGAAAATTAGGTTCCATCCCAAAAGATGCAGAGAATTTGCTGAGCACATGAAAGACACATTTATTTTATTACTGCAGAGGGCCAAAGAAGTCCTCATAGGCTCAAGTTTCAAACTGGCCACATTAACAACCTTTGGGAAGTCAAAAATCAGGGCAGACAAATGGCAAACATTGAAAAAAAGTCACCTACTGGAATTAACCATTCAATTTCTCCCATGTGTTATTGATTCTGTATACAGAGAGGATGGAAAATCCAATGTACAGACAGGTCTCAAGGACATCAGGCACTGGACTAGTAGTGGCAGTGAAAATCAGCTCTGTACAAGCTAGATCTTGCAGTGACCTGGAAGAGAGGATAGAGAATGGTGTTTGCTATACTGTAATGTCATTTATCACTGTAAATCTTATTCACTTTGGCTTACACTGTCATGAAAATGTATGTTAGCAGAAATACAAAGCTTCTCAGTTAAACAAAGATGAAGTGGGAGCTAAAGGATTAACAAGAGAATTTTGTTCAGAGGAAGCTGTGGAAGAACAAGGTAGACTTGTAAAGAGAAGACTGGGTCAAGAACCACCTTGTTTTCCTCTTTGTGCTGCAGGTTTCTAGTTTAGTATTCATATGCATTATTGTAAGCACAAATAATTTATATGTCCTTATATCACAGAAGCAATCACATATTACATTAATTTAGAACATGAAAATTTTAAAATGCAAATCCAATTTGTGTTTGTACCAAAGAAAATCTGAAATAACCCTCCAGGAGTGTGAAAGGACATCCAAACTGGATACATTTAACTTATTGGGCATTCTAATATCCTATGACCTTATGCAAAAAGCTTAAGAATTTTTATTATTAAATATTTATGCTAACAATAAAAAAGTATATGCAGTTACTCTGTCTAGGCTATAAGTTCATGGTCCAAAGAAAATCTTTATTTTCAGTGTACAGATAGATAGGTAGCCACCTGCATTCAGGCAGAAATACATGATTGCCAATTGTTTAGTGAAAAACTTATAAGAATTGTGAAGAATTAAAAAAGACTGAAACTCAGTGCTCCAATGAACTCTCTTACAAAAGCAGATAATAGGGAATAATTTCTGCAACTTTACTGGATCTAGAACTGCATGGTCAGATTCTAATTCACGATTAAATTTCATTCAGTGCTCAAAGGCCTTTTGATAAGGTTTAGATTTTATTAAATTAGGTTAGTTTTTATTACGTTCCACAGGATTTAGCCGTAAGAGAACATGGAATTGGGTGGCATACAGTCTAGTACTCCTATATATATTGGAATCACCATTGCTGATGGCATCTTCAGTCTCCCAACTCATTAGTTAGCACTTCATTTTTATCCCTTTCAAGCTCTGTTCCTAAGAAACAAGTTCAAAGGTATCTGGCATATAGGTTAAATAGATTGAATTTCTCTTCTTTAACACCTGATCCAACATCTATTAATGAAAGCAGAGGGATGCCCACTGATTTTGTGGAGACCTAAATCAGTTGCAAATCAGAATAAAACTGGTGCAAGTGGGAAAG
>NW_008652951.1:7351-49454 GCF_000695815.1 Acanthisitta chloris
CAAAGTACTTGGAGCTGCAGAAACTGTGTGAGTGCCTGGTGTCTTTTCTGAGCAGGCATTTTAGACCCAAGTCCTCAGTAATGTTTAAGCCCCCAAAGCATTTTGAGTATCTGGGACCTTTCTGAAAGCAGAGAAGTTGTCCACAGGATAAAATGGTACTTACTATCACAGATACAATTCTCTCCCTCCATATGGGTGATACTTTAGTCTTCAGCAAGGTGCCAGATCCTTCTCAAATGAAGGAGATTTGACACGTATCTAGAAAACTTAAATCCTGGCTGTTCTTTCCTGTCTTCAGCATGGCTCTGCCCAAGCTGACTTCCTGAGAAAACTGTAAAGTATGCCATGCCACATGCTATTCATATCATGTCTTAGGTCATCTGCATAATGACTTGATACAAACATTTTCACACCCTTAAAATTAACGGGAGGTTGTTTCCTTGTATTTTAATATTCCTTGAAAAAAACACATGCCTGGAAGAGCAGTGAAGGTGTGTGGGATACAGTTTTGCTTTGGTCCTAACACTGGGACAGTCTAATGGTTAAGCAAATAATTACATTGGAACTGCAGAATGAGAACTGTATAAAACAGAAATCAAAGCAGATGGAAAGTATGACTCAGCTCCTCTTTGCTCAACTCCCACCACATCTCTGAATTACGGTTTTCCCCTAGAAGTGCTTTTGATCTGAAGTACATCTGCAAAGACAGGACAAAAGTTTTGATTAATACTCCTTCCACTGTGAGCAGAGGTCTCTAAGCAGACCTTCTGTGAGTAATGGCATGGGCAGAATCAATAACGGATCAGAGCCTGGAAGATTTTTTCACAGATGTGGTTGCATGTGGATTCCTCATGATCCTCCCACATCTGTATTCTGCTCTCAGTCCCTTCAGTAGAGATCTACAGAACTGATTTGAAAGCCACAGCAATATCTATGCATCTAGAGCAACATCTCTAAATCAGAATAGGTTAAGGTTCATGCACACACTTAGGACTATTTCTCTTTGCATTGCACAAAAAGACAGATCATGTGTTGACCCCAACGTTAGTGCTTCACAAGTTTCTGTCTCCAAAGACCGTGGTATCAGTGAGGGCAAAATCTGGGTTTATGTTTGGTTTCAGGTTTGCATTTGGCCAAAGCCTTGGCATTTCTTCAGAGCTGCACAAGGACTGAACCCATCTCTACAGCTGGCAGCAAAGCATTACTGCCCAGCTAGAGAGAGGAGTGCCTCACTGTCCTGAAACTGGAAAGGGGCTCCCATTCCAGCTGCTCTTGTTTCAGGTACCAGAGAAATATCAGTACACAAGACTGGCTTCTACTTAGGTGGTATCATTCAGTATGACACCCCTACACCCTCATGTGTTCTATGCAATCTGAG
The DNA here is from genome assembly GCF_000695815.1 of Acanthisitta chloris. NCBI lineage: Eukaryota > Metazoa > Chordata > Aves > Passeriformes > Acanthisittidae > Acanthisitta > Acanthisitta chloris. The sequence goes on from NW_008652951.1 coordinate 8,730, forward strand.
GCCTGTTCAGCAAAGGGTCAGGGGACCAAATCTGATGCCTCTGTCCTCCAGGGCAAAGCAAAATGCATGATCCCATGAAAACAAAGTTGCTAAGTCTGTTTTCTCCCCAGATCCTTTCCCTAAAGCCGGCGATATTTCCCTGGTCTCAGCCCAGGGCAGAAGGGCTGTTCCCATCATGTAACAGATCCATACCTTCTTTTTCATTCTGCTCTGTGCCCATTCTGTTTATCTCTTCCAAACTGCGTATTGTTTCCACTTTAACAGCCCCTGCCAGCTGTTTTCTTTTGGTACCTTTTATTGCAGATAGAATTTCAAGGGCTTCCAGGGGGAAGCTGCTGAAAGCACTGCAGCTCTCGGACTCACTTCAAAGCAACTTTCATCATTTTTCACGCACTCTTTTTAGGACTCTTCTTCTGTTCTTTCCCCAAAACAGATTCTCTCAAAGATCACACTGGGAGATAGCACTATTTATGGCACTTCAGCAGCAGGAGACATCGTGTTTTTTGTCCAATTTGAACACATCCACTGTCCTGTAAAGGTTAACAACAGAGAGGTTTCCTCCCCCTCTCTCTTGTAGTTTGTTGTTGGTAGAATTTTTTCCAGAGGAACGGGTGGGAGGGAAGGTTATTGCTGGAATTTAGCTGCCAGAAGCCTGAGGGTCAACTTTAATTTAGTTGAGCCTCCCATCATTAAAGAGATTGTAGCTTCTGCACTGGACCAGGCAGACTTATCTGTGGGAGGCCCTGGCTTCACACCAATGCTAATTGTGACTGAATTATTCTTACAAGCTGCGAGACTTTGTTGCTGAACTTAGAGGAGAGATAGCCCATCACTTTTATAATTATCTCAGAGTGGAGAACAGGAGGAAAAGGAAAATTTCTGTCTAGCCCATGCCCTTGATAAGAAGTCTACCATCCTCTCCAGGCTGATGGGCACAGGGCAGGGCTGCTACCCTGAAGAACTGAAGGCTGCATCCTGAAATGCAGTGAGGTAAAAAGGGCAGTACATCTTGGAAGTAGAAGACTGAGTGGCTATGTTGGAGAGGAATGGCCAGATCCAGCCATGGCATAAAGAGCTATGACCCTGTGAACTCAGTGCAGATACACTCCTCCAACAGGGATGCCTTCAGGAAGACCAAATACAAGTGAGAGATGATTGAAAGAGCATCTTGTGGCACCATGTACTGTGGTACGAATCTTCTTGAGTGCCATATCACAGTTTGAGCCACTCAAGTGAAGAAATAAAGAGCAACAAAGCACTGTCTAGAGATTTGTCTACTTAAATCCTGGTTCTTCTGCTTGTCAAGTTTTCAAAACCCACAAGGCCCTGACTAACCTGTATTGTCAATCTGACCTTGCTTTGAACAGGAGGTTGAACTAGGTGATCTTCAGCAAACCCTTTCACCCCAGAATTATATGTGATCCTGTGAGGACATTCATTTCCTAGAAACCCCATTTAAACCATAAAATTCTTGTTGAAGAATAGGAAATATTAAGAAGACTTGCTTCCCCTGTTTCTTCTGTAGACATGTATATATTGCAAATCTACCTTCCCTCTAATCTCCAAACCGCCTGTAACACCTGTGTAACGAGAGGGAAACTAAGTCTGGCTTGGCATGCTTGTGAGGGCTCACACTCCATAACCACTAGCACACTACAGAAAGTGGCAACAGCAGTGAGAAGTCAAAAATGCTTAATCTACCTGCCATTGTCCATCCAGAATTTAACAAGGCATCATCAGCTGAGAGCACAATCTCACATCTCTCTTCAACAAACATGGCTCAAAGTATCACATGAAATACACCTCTGTGCTGCCTGCAAAACCAAGGATATAGTTCTGTATTTTGTGGTGCAATACTCTGTGAAGGACACAGCATCCAGTCGAGATCTGGTGCCAGGACTGAGGCAGAACATCCTGGGCACTGTTACTGCTCACTGGCAGGCAGAAGGCACTTCGCTGCTGCTACTTCTCCTCTGCTCTGAGTCAGTGGCTGCAGAACTGCATAGCTGCCTCCACCAGCAGTGTGGATGGTGGCCTCTAAAGGCACAAATTGGTTCCGGATGTACTTTGCCCCAAACCTCTGCATTTGATGCCATGATTGCCCAATGGCCCATCTTTCAGTCCTTGTATCTTCATTGCTAAATAAATAATTAAGTGAAAAGCAACCTCTATTTGTCCCTCCTTGTCAATTATTCAAACAAATGAGTTTAACAATTACAGAACATCTTGTATCTATAGCTACCAAATGTTCCTGAATGATATTGCCCAGACACTCAAGTGGAAGACTGCCAAACATATCATAGATATTTTTTTCTCTTAAGTGTAGAAGGCTGAAGGGCATATTGAAGTTAGTTGCTGGATTTCTGCCTTTGGAGCACTTTTGTTTGGGTCACTTGAGAAGCAAAGTCAAGCCTTTTCCTGAATTATATCTGCAAAGAGCTGGGTAGAACTTTAAACTGAGCTTGAGACATTTGGGATGGTATCCTAGCTGTATACTGGCATGAGAAGGTGGTGTAATGTGATAAAGGAGGTGAATTTAGGAGGAAGTCCAGTTTGTTTCATGAGTATGGACCTCCTGGGCTGTATTTGAAGCCTTCTACTGAGGTCCTTGTGACCTCATTTAGTCTCTCTCTGGACCAGTTACTCCACTGAGAATACTATCTTACAACCTGTTTGGTAAAGCACATAAAAGTTTGCACCTTTAAATCTCAAACTGCAAAGTGTTTATATCATCATTAATAAAACCCTGAGAACTGCATAATTTTGAGACTATTTCTTTTTCTATATATATAAAAAATTCTTATATAAACAAAAAGTGTGGTTCCACAGTGAATCCACAATTTACCAGCCTGAAACAACCTTCTTCAAGAACAGTGATGAACTTTTGGCAGAAAAATACTTTTCTTGCTGTATAATCCCTGCATACATAGGATGTAGATTACTGCAACCCTTTTCTTGCATAAATGAACAGCTATGGGCAAGATATTACACAAAAATTGATGAAACTCACAGAAGCTATAAGCACATATTACAACTAATGGAGGCTTTTCCCAAGGAAAGGCAGCAGAAGTATCATACTGGCAAATCTATCACATCATTGGACTATGAAAGTTGTAAGAAATATTCTAGAATACACTAGTATATTAAAAGAAGAGGCCTGTGGCAATTGTAGAGACTACAAGAGCTCATAGCCTAAGGCTTACTCTGATTGAAGCACAAAATGTTCTTGCCTTCTATTTCTCAGGATACAAACCAAATGCCTTACAAATTGGTCACATTCCATTTAACTCATATTAATCTACATCATGTTGCCTGGGGGGGTCAAACCTATGTTTTTGCTGTATTTTTCTTTTTTCCCTTTAGACTGTATCTCTTTTTTTGGGCTGCAAAATATGCTGAGAGCTGTACAAGACATTCACAAATATGCTTCTCATTACCAGCATGCTCTGTACAGTAATGTCGACACAATCATGCTAATGTGCTTTGCTTCAAGTTCATGTAAATCAAGCTTGTGGGTCAGCCCATTTTAGCTGTGTTAGAACTGTAAGAGATTTTGGTAGAGGAAAGAAATTATATTAGACATGCTTTGCTTTTTCTGACTCCAAAGACAGAGAGATCCCTTAAATGCAACAACAAGCTTGTTAACTGCTCTGTATGCAGTCAGTTTATCAGGAATTTCCAAGACTCTATGCAGATCGTGCATGGTCCCCTAATTCAGCCCCCAAGGAATACACTTTAGGACTGGAAGGTAAGAGCTTTTCCACTAACTAGCTTCCCTGTGAAGTATTCAAAGATTCACTGAAAGCTGAATTATATGTTTCAGGCTATTAAGAAAGGCTTTAAACCGTTTTAAGATTAAACTGGGCATATTTCGTATGCTTGGAGAAAAAACTTGCTCTCTTTCATGCCAGTGAAAATAGAGAGAACCTCTTAAACTTGTCTTTTGGCCCATAAATATTTGATACAAGGAGGTCAGCTCCTATGCCCTTACTGTGGAAAATGCTGCTTCTTGCTATACCAGCTGGGATTTCTCTCCAGTGTGGTCAGAGCTGCGTGGCCAGGACATGACTTTACAGTGAAAATTTGAGCATGGAATAGAGATACATGGAGATACCCTCAGCTCAGTAGTGTAGGCTTTTCCCAGAAATGCACTGTTTAACTGTATGTGAAATGGCTCATCTCAGACTTGGTGTCCTGATGTTTACAAGTTCCCTGTCTGTGATTTCCAGCCCCCAGAAGATCCTGGGTCAGGCAGACATGTTTCAAACCATGCCTTTTTAATCAGATGCTTAGAAGCTGCACTAGTGTAGACTGACCCTGCCAGAGATCCTCCTACTCACGCCAAAGTCTGGTCCTGATGCCCTTCTTCCTTAGCTACCCTTTCCAAGCCTCTGCAACCTGGCAATATTAGGTCACTGTTCTCTACTGCAGGGAGAAGGATTCCCATGGAGGTGGAGTACAGCTGGGGCTCACCCCCACAAAAACAGCTCTGATGATGTGTAAACATCCCTTTTGGAGGCTCCAGGAACAAAAGAACAGCTTCCCTGGGGGGGCTGTGAAACCCATTCACCTGCATAACACCTCTCCATACAAGAAATGGGTAGTTCATGGACAGCCTCTGTTGTGGCCTTTGAGGGGCATGCTGAGATGCTTCCAAGCTTTGCACGCCATCAGTGATCCCATGAGTAAACTTCCCCTGACACAGAGCTTACATATGGCTCTATGTGGAGGTCTGTACCCCCATAAGATTGACTAGAAAAGCCACTGTGCATAGAGGTGAAGCACAATGCTCTGCAAAGGACACAGTGCTCCTGGGATGACATGCTGGATGCAAACATACCATTGAAACTTTATAAGCATTATTATGGCTTTCTTATAATACATCCTGAGACAAAAAAATGGCCCAGAGACCTCACAAAAGAAATCTGAAATCATGTATTGACTCAACACACCTTCATTCTCCCTTGCAAACACCAGCTTGAATGAGTTCCCAGCCTGACTGAGTCCCCAGCTGTCTGCCTACACACTGGTCCAGGGTGGGGGAGAGCCAGGCTTGTCACCTGCACCCTCAAGTCTCTTGATGTGACAAGCCATATTTGCCTTTAACCCAGGCAAAGGGTTCACCTGCTCCCACACTGCTTCTTGATAAAAGAGTCAGTGCATGAAACCATCACCATGGATATGAACAGATGCAGAGAGGAGAACGGGAAAAACAGCAAACATTATGTTCCTCCCAGAGCGGTGCTCCTGTCGCTGCCCGTGCCACATCTGTGTTTTTGAAGGGAAATGTCATAACATTGCTAATCAATAAGAAGAGTGACAGGACCATTTGTCAAGAACGAGCCAGCACTGCAGCTGTTGCAGTCATCCTCTCCCTGGGCTTTGCAACAAGAAGCCAAGGGAAGGACCTGATTATTTGCCAGTGGCAGCCGCCACGCCTGCGGCCAGCCACTGCGTGGGGGCAGCTCCAGCCAGCTTGCAAAGGTGCCGCGCCAGCCTTGTAGCAGTTGGGCTGAACTAGTGGGCAAAAAGCCTGGCAGGAAGTATAGAGTTTCGAACAAAAGACAACAGACACCCTGCAAGGGAGAGATGTTCCTCAGTGTCGGAGGAGTCTGTTGACCTTTAATCTTGAGAGCGCTGTTGCATATGCATCATGTTTGAACTGCAGATGTTCCTCACTGCTCTGCCGGTCAGGGCAATGAGCGGCTGATCTTAGAAGAGGAGGCAGGGCTCAGGGACGACTTAATGAAGATTTTAAGCTGTGGGTTGCAATTAAAATGGCCCGGCGGTGTAAGCGTAGCAGGGGTCACTAAGCTCCTGCAGCTGCTCTGCCTGCACTAATGGCTGAGAGCTAATGTCCGTGCTGATAGGCACAGCTCTCCTCCACAATGAGAGCAGTCATGCATGCTGGGGGGCTGTTGGTGAAGGTGACAAAACTGAGTTGCCCTTTCCCATCCCATTAAAATAATTCTTAAATTAGCAAATTTATCTTGATCTGGTGGTCTATCCGTGTGTTGCACTGCCACGTATCATGCTCCACCTCTTTCCCCTAGACAGCCAGTAAATAGAAAACAAGTATCAATATAGTGCAGCACAGCGAAGCAGCTCTTCTTTTTCAGACCGTGACCTGCTCTTTCATAGGCAGGGTTCGTCCCTCAACATGGTCCTGACAAGGAGAGAAAGCTGCCTCCTGCTAAACAGAGATCTGCTTCACTGTTCCTGAAAACTGCCAATTAAGATAAAATCCATGTGTCACTTATGGTGTCTGTACCCAACTGACAGGATGCCTACACACTTAAAACGATACAGGCTCGAACTTGGATTTCACTTTTGAAAAATATCCACCAAAGTGCAAATATAATATTGATCCCACATGAGATTCCTGAGTTCAACAGTAAATGCAGTTTAACTAACAGCAAGGACCAGGATCCTCACCCAGTGTTACCTTAGCAGTAGCTAAGGGTTGTCTCCTGACATTCAGGTTAAGACCATGATGCTGGAGCTCACCAAAGTACAGCCAAACTATTTGTTTTGTAACCAAAGTTTCTTCTAAAAGTAAAGTACCATTTTTTTCTCTTATTCAGTGTTTTGATAAAAAAAAAAAAAAGTCATTTCTGGCTGTATTTTGTTTCCAGAACTTCTTGTCCCAGAACAAAGCATTCCTTTAAGGTTGAAGTGGCCCAAGTGAACATTTCTGGAACAGAATCTTTTCAGTTTTAATTTGGAAATTATTTTTTTTTCCCCACATGAAATTCATTGTTATTATTTTCACACAGAAACACATAGACAAGCTTACAAAGGGCAAACCTGGACCACAGTGCTTTGATTTCATAATGGTGGAAAGTTTTGATTGACCTGAAGTAAAATTTTATCAGACTTTCATTACAATTTTGCTTGCACATAAATGTTTCCATTTTGTTCGGAAACCAGGAAAAATATTTCCACACATAGAAAGTTCTGTTAACCTTGATCTTATGAGTCCTCCCAGGAGCTGCTTCTCCATCCCTGCTGGTCCTCAGGCTAGAAGCAGGCAAGGTTTTGGTACTGCCTGCTGCAACAGTCGCCACTGGATTTCACCTCCTTGCAAAACAACTTATATTGCCCTCACAGCCTCCTCCAAGGGCGAATTCATTACAGCTGGGAGGTCTGATCAGAATGCATGAAGCACTACAGCAATGGCCAGGCTTGAGAGATAATTCGTCAAAGTATTTGTCGTTTCTCATCTTTTTAAACATGCTGCAAGGTCTTCAGGCACCAGCAGTCCAAGAAGTGGTCACAAAAAGAGATGAAATTTTGAAGAAAAGGGGTAGGTCAAGAAGGTTGAATTCATTTAAGAAAGGATATAGCTTTCACAACAATATATCTACTGCCTGTAATTTATAACCCGACCTGCCATAATGCTCCTGTATCCCTTTTTCTTTCTGTGGTTCCAGTTCAGTGAAGAATTTCAGCATACACTTTGATTGACAGGGCAGATGGTTACATTGTTTGCCATGAATGTTAACCTATTATTTAATATATCTGTTAGTTTTATTATTTTTTAACAGGATACTAGTGACTATAAAGTTTAATTGACCTTTTTTGCCAATAAATAAATCATTGCTGGTTTTAGCTGGGATTGTACTTTTATCTGCCAATAAAAAGCTGAAGGAAACCTCTTAACTATGTTCCTTCCTCTTCCCTTCCCTCTTTCATCTCCTTAAGCCTCTCCTTATGAACAGCACCCTGGAAGAAAAAATTATCCAGTGGTGGAATGAGCAGCTCTTTATATGGCTAAGTCAGGGTTTACATCAGAGAAAGAAATGAGTTTTAAATTGGCTTTGTGGTAAATTCTGACTCTCAAAGTCCTGACATCAGTGGAATTGAGATTTTATCCTGTGAGAACACAGGCTTGGTTCCCCTCTTATTTACACCAGGCTTTGAAACTTCAGGGCCTTTGATGTCACGCTCATGCTTCAGGCAGGTGGGACAGCAGAATCATGCTGAATGTATTAAAAATGGGAAACCTAAGTCAAGAAAAATTGATCATGAATATGGTTAGAATAAGCTTGCCCTGCTTGATTTACTGTTGCACGGTAAAAAAAGAATATGCGTTGCGGTTTTACACTTTCTACCAGGAGTACATGACTAACACAGACACTAGAGCCAAGGAGAGGCTCAGTGAGATCTGAGAGGATGCCCAGCTGCACTTTACCAGAACGAGCTGCTGTGGCTCCTGCCTGCTTTTTAATGACTCTGTTCCTCTTGGTTGTCTTGTCTCCCTGATTTAAGGCTATCACCTGACAGAATTTTATTTTCCCTGTAAGAATGCCAGGCCTTGCCATTAGAGAGTAGAAAAAGAAAACCCAGTTAGGTTATCTGAACCTTTTTGCTTAGCTGGCTCTGGAGGTAAGTCCATCCAACCAGAGAGAAAGAAAAGTCTCATTTTTCAAAACTGTGAATTCGTTAAGGGAACTCATATGCAAGAAAAGCAGTGAAGCTGAACAAAATGCAAATTTTGCTGGATGAGAAAGATTTTTGTATGTTGCTATAAGCATTTACAGCTAAGACACTGGATTTCCATTTAGGTTGAGTATTTTTTGCATCTGAATTCTTAACTATGCTCCTCAGGCTTCCTAAGAGCTGGAGCTCAAGAAAGGAAACTTGTAGTTGGGTAGGTAGGAGAAGTAATGAAAAGCCTGTCAACAGGCACATACAGCATGTGCCATGCCACAAGTTTAGTATGTTCCTCTGGGTAGAACTCCTTAGCTTTTTCCTCCGACACTCTCTGGCACAGTTCTGATTGCTTGAGAAGTAGCAAACTAGCATATGTATATGTGTACATATATGTAGAACACTTGCAGACCAAAGACACAGAAAGTACAAGAAAAGCCAAACTGGGAGGTGGGAGTTCCCCTTTTTTTTTTCTTTTTGTAATGATCATGACCCCAGTCAAACACAAAGCAGAACCATCATTTCCCCTTTCTTGTCTTATTCAATGGAATCAATTAAAATTGAGAGTGGCTTCAGTGAAGGTGAATGTGGTGACAGGCTAACCTCAGCTATTAATAAATTTCTGTGTACAGTAGTAAGAGCAATACGTCTTTTACATGCTGCAGAATTGCTACATCATGTGAGACCAGAGGGACTTCTTCAAAACCAGTGTTTTGGGGAGCTGGGATAGAGTTCCTATTACACCAAGCTTTGGCCATACCAGTGAACACTCCTTTAGAAACCTCTGGCTTTCCACCAGACAGCTGGAGGATACTCCCTGACAGTCTAATCCCAAAGAGAGCAAGGTTCTGACATATTAATATGCAAAGCCTTTTCAGAGGCAAGAACAGAATTGTTACTTTTCACACTATGGTTGCAATGCTGTTTCTGCTAACAGCATCAGGCAAATAGGCAGGTGCAGCAGCTATGTTGGTGCTATTGTGGAAACCTGGCTATGATGGGCACTAGGGGTGCAGAGAGGATCGGCAAGTAACTGCATGCAATGACTCCAATCCCATGGCAGATCTCATGCTATATTCTGCTTTCCATCTAATGGTGCAGTGGAAAACAAACATGAGCAGTAATGGGCTGACAGCCTTGCGATGGATTAGAGTTTCTTTTCAGTGGTATTTCTTAAAAATTCTTTTCAGTGTTATTGGAATAATTTTTCTCCATCTTTCCTATGTGTTGGGAATAATTAATCCTAAATGTTGCTATAACCAAAGGAGGTTTGGGCAAGTATGGGAACCCATTTCCTGTATGCAGTATTGCAGGCTATGTCCCTCATCTTAGTCTATTTGTGACAAAACTTATTTGCCCCTTTGCCTTGTCTACAAACTTAAGCGATACCAGTCTTGTTTCTTTACTGTGGACCTGGAAGGCCTCTTGGCCTTAAAGATCAAAAATAATAAATTTATTTCTCTGCCAGAAGTGACTCATTGCCTAATGTGCACTATATTAACACTCACTATATTCTTTTGCCACTAGATTCTGGGTGAAGGTAGTCGTGTCTCCAGATTAGGGCTGTCTCCTTTCATCATATTAGCTTTACTGCACTGAGGTATTTCTAGGACAACTCATCTCTTCTTTAACATCACATTATCCATGAAAGAAGCCTCTGCTAAGCAGAGATGACAACCTGTGAGAGTTTTTCTTGTGCCAAGGGGGACAAATTAAGGGAGGAAACTGCTTCAAGATTGTTTGGGAAGGTCTGGATCTCACTGGCCTTGATCCAGTAAGGCAGGAAAGCATTGTTTTAACTTCAAGCACACAAGTATTTGACTTCTGTGGGACTATGCAAGCCTGTAACATATATGTGTGTGCGAAGACTCTGGTTCTCAGAAATTACAACAACAGCAAAACTTCGTCTGTGGTTTCTGTTTCTCTCAGACTACCTACCAATATCTCAGATTATTAGACAGCTCCCTGCTGTTCTGGCAAGTGACATGATGTACACCTTCTGTCCCAGAGTCTTGAGTCTGTGTCTGACTTGAAAGTATTTCTATTTCTGTGCTCAGCTCCATGTTACCTCTGGAGATCCATTCTTTTTGTTTGCTCTTTTCTTCTTCTGTGTTCTGAGGCTTGCAGAAACAATGCACAAAAACAATGGGGTTCCTGTAAAATTCAGGTTTTCCACTTTGCCACAACACAACATTTTGAAAAATAGGCTACAAAATTTATATTAAGTCTTTTTATTTTAGTTTACAGTAATGAGGAGAAGGGAGGGAGACACTAAAAGACCAAGCATCAACTAGGAACAGCCTTTACTGACAAGTCATCTGGTTTGAAAGTAATGGGACTGGCAACCTCATGCCATTTACTTCATTGTGTCTGAATCTAGCACTGCATGTCATTAATGCTGCACTAAAATGCAGGAAACATTTTACCATCCTCACACCTGTCTTTCACAGATGAGAGAAACTATTTTATATGTCTGAGGGGCTGCTCAGATTCTTGCTGCCATGAGATGGCAAATATTGCTCTGGATAGATATAAATTGTCAGAGGATAATTGCAACACCTTCCATTTTCCTTCTGATGAGACTGGGCAGTCTTTTAGGTAACACTGAATTTAGCTCTGTGTTCAGAACATTGTCCTGTGAAGTTTCCTGTGTCAGCCAGAATGATTTGTAAATGACACTGCAGCTTTACCAGTTTGCTCTGAATAGTGACGGCACCAACTCTCCATAGACTAGTTACAGCTTTGGGCTTGTCTTATGATTGTTTCTGCTCCAGGAAGACATTCAGTGGTTTTGAAGTTCATTGCTGCTCACTTTCTGCTTAATCTGTGCCATCTGAAACAGAGAAAGCTCTAGGGACAGAAATGGTGAACACATTAGCACCTGGCACCTGTGATCCTTCTTCTACTATCATGCATGTCAGGGAAGCACTCTCCCATCACACAAAAAGCCCTGCAGTGAGCTCTTTTCTACCTCATAGATAGTCTCAGAGAGATCCTCTCTCTGCATCTACAGAAGCACAAGAAGAGTCTAGACCGAAAGATGCAGTAAGTAAATATTCACAAATAATAAAAATACCAAGGTGTTTCTTTGACATCAGTAACTCTTCCCATGATCTGTATTCCCTTGTTCCTTACCTGCAAGGTACATAACTGTCAACAGTTGAAGTGATGAGATGCCTGACATTCTGTGTAGGTGAATTCAAGGCTAAACCTAATGGCTATTATTCCTCCATCACAGAGGAAAAATGGACTGCAAAATTAGCCCATAGTCATAGAGCATGTTTCCTGGCATATAATTACTTTACCTTGACTCTTGGTACTTTTAACAGATGTGACTGATGCAAAGATACAAGAATAAAACAGATTTGCAGGAGATGGCTGTCAATGTCAGCCATCGCTGACCTTTTCCATGTCTGTAATGCCTTTTGTAATCTAGATGTTTGTTAACTCTGGCATTTACTAGGCAACATCTAGTAGGTAAGCCTATTCAAGGACAGGATCTCTGGGTATTCATGGACTGGAGCAACAGGTGCCCACCAGAGCCTAAAACAATAAATGTGTGAAGGATGGCCCTTGGCCCACCTTATCAGGATATGACAACGGACAGCATAGAAAGTGCATCTCTTTGGAAGAGTGACTGAGTAGGTGCCCTGTTGTTTCTTCTTCCTATTTTCAGCTACTGCTGAGGAAAGCTGCAGGGACAATTGAGGCTATGAGGACTGGGAAAGGCATCTTTCGGCATCAGTTAAGAGCTGTCAGGGAAGAGGTTGTATCACAAGAACACAGGGACATCCTGCAGCCAAAACAGTGGGCATCAGTATCCCAGAAACTCTTTTCCTTGTCATGGCATAGTCTAACAGCTGAAATTAAGCCTACCAACTCTGACAGTTTTTTGAGAAGTAATTTTCTTACCTTCCCTCTCTAGAAGGTTAGCCTAATTCTCTAGTTAACATGTAAGCAGCTTATACAACCAACCTCTAACCTCCCCAGAGTACTGTACTATTGCTTCAAAGCCCAGAAATATGTTCCCCAAGGTTTCTGACATGGGTTTCACGATAAGTAATTTGCTCAAACTGTCTTCCCCTTTTTCTGGCAGACTCAGCTCTAACCTGAGTCCAAACAGAGATATTAGACTAATCACCAGCTCTTGGGAGCTGAAACCTTCCCCTCTTCCAAAGACACCAATCCATATTTGCCTACCAGCCTTTTCTCTGACACAGAAATCTCAGCTGGAAATAATTGGCAGCCTGCATAACTTCTGCTTGCTGTAGCTTTTAACCCTGAACCTTCCTGTTCAGACTTTGGAAGTATTCATCTCATTACCAACCCAAATAGTATTTAAAATCAGGAAATGCATATTTAAATTCCAGAGAAAGGCAAGGGTTTGGGTCCTAAATCATGATTTTTCTGCTGAAGATCCTTGTACAAGCTCAGAGTTACGTGACTCCAGCATGACCTGTGTATGGGATTCTTTAGGAGAGCTGTTAGAAGCTCAGGGCTCCAACAGGGCTTAATCAATTTATGTTACAAAGTACTAATCCATTTAGGCACCACAGTACAGAGAAAACACAGGAATATATACTGCCAGTGAACAGGACAGAGATAACATAAAATCCATTCTGGTAGCAGAAATATTGCCAGTGGTGCTGATAGGCAAGAAAATTAATATAGACTAACGTTGATCACTGTATTAATCCTGCTTTAGGTAGTAACTAAGTCACTGAGTCATCTCCTCCCCATCAGGAGTGAATGTTGAAAGGGATGAGAAGAGGAACATCACACTGAAAGGACTTGAATGTGCCTGTCTTCTGCATGTGAGGTCTGCAGGTCTGCTCTCCTCAGACTCAGCCTATACTCCCCATACACCTCAGGTATGGACATAGGCACCTTTTCGAACAACCTGCTCATCAGGCGAGTTTTTCCAGTCTGGAGGAGCAGATTCAGTTAGTCCTTCCCACCATAATGTCTCAGACTAAACTTTCAAGTGTGGAAGTGTTTCCTCTTTGAATGTAAATTCCTTGTGATGCTGCTTTATTTGGTTTGTTAATGATCACAGAAAGGTCAAATTCAGAAAGTAATAACAGTGAGCATTTTGCCTTCTATCTTCATTCTTCTGCTTTTACTGACACATCAGCATGTATGTGATCCAATGGGTCACATTGAATTGATGAGGTGAGCATCATGCTAGGATACATTTGACTTTTTGGCTTGACTAACTAGGTGTCTCTTCAGAGCTGGATCGAGCTGGAGTGACTGTCAAGACTAATCTGAAGCAAAACTCAGATGGATATGTTTGCAACTGTAGCAAAATATCTCTGCCACCATATCACCCAGAGAGCAAAGCACAGAAAAATGTTGCTTTGTGAAGATACAATCATGCATAGAACACCCATCCCAAATGTTTTGACTCCCCTGCCTCTGCGAATACTCAGATCTTTGGTATAAGCATTAGATTCCAGAGTTGTTTATGTAGTAACTATTTGCACAGAAAGGTTCCAGAATGAAGTGCTCTACAGATGCAGAGGAAACCAACACATAATAAAAGGGAGATGCATACAGACACATGCTGGCTCAGAGGGACAGGGAGATGGTGCCTGCCCTTGTGTCAGGAGACAGAGCTCAAGGTGCCTGAGGCTTTAGGGAGACATACCTGGGAGGCAGGCTTCACCAAGAGTTCTGAGATTTATCTGCAAGTATGACTGCCTGTTGGACCAGCCAAGAGTGTTGCATCCCAGTACAGCCTTGCCTCTGCTCTGCCTGGATGGCCAAGCCATGGGCAGCTGGTGGGCACACATGGGTAGGGGCATCTCTTCCTGCCATTCAGGCTTGCTCTGATCTCACTCATGAAACCTAGTACAATGCAGGGACTTTGTTAGACAGCCCCTTGAGGTCAGGTTTGATTTCAGGGGTATATGGAGCAGCAGTCAGAAGACAGTAATCTCCTATTGTGTTCTGGCAGTGAAATTATTCACATTTTGTACCCTTCTGCTAATTAAAAGGCAACATTTTGCACTGTTTGAGAGACCTGTTATATTTAGTTTACGTCATCTTTATCATCACCCTTATTATTCTTATAGCTGTGAGTTGTTAAGGGAAACAGCCCTTTGCCCTGTGTTCTCACACCTGAGTCGTCAAGGGAAACAAAGCCTTATGTTTGTAAATAGACTGTGGTCTCCTGACACATGTTGATATAAATGATCCAAAACATGGGAAAAAAAATGTAGTGATAAAATGATAGTCAATCACAAAGTCTTTTCCTAGGAAAGAATTCCTTGGATGCAATAAAAAAAAAGCAGACAAAGAAAAAAGTTTCACACTTTTACAAACGTGTTTCACAAAGCGCAGTTTTGTTTCTAAAGTTTCTGGATAGTGTTTGAGTTCACAGCTCTGATGAACTGTCCTTATGTTCCCAAAGGCAGAATTTCTTTTTCCCCTGAGGGGAATGAAAAGTCAACAGAAGACACTATTGAACTGTTAGATCAGTGTCCAGATCTAGCTAGGCTTTGATAAAGGAAAGTATGTAGCAACACTAACCTTTAAAGACCCCTGTTTTAAAAAAAATCAGATGTAACAGGATAAAGATAAAGGTAATAGCATGAAAAGATTTCAACAGAGTGGAAAGAATCAAAGTCTGACAGCAAAATGCTAGTTAAAAATAAAGATAATCATGGGAAGATGATTGCAAAAAAATTATACACACCAATTTGCAAAGGAAAAGCAATTCTTACTCTATTAAACTGGGCTTTTATAGCATTTCACTGCTTCTAGATTTGCAGAAATATTTCTGTACATTTCAAATCCCCTGCTATTCATTGTCTTCTATGCTTCATGAAAATTGTAAATACCATATAAACCTGTGAATAGGGATGTTTGCATGTATTTCCTATTTCCCATTTCACTCTATGCTGGCGAATTGTACAATCAGGATATTTCATCTGATTATTTTTTTCCCAGTCAGTACAACAAGTACATTTCAAATGAAGTTTGGTATGCACTTCCTGATTTTCTTTTGGAGGTCATTCAAAGACAATATCAACATTATCTTCTCATTTCATTCTTTGAGGAGAATCTATTTTGTTTGAGCCAACAGTGATCTCCCACTAAGGTACAATAGAGAAGAGCATTGTCCTACTGTGATTAAAGCTGTGTTCAGGGCAGGAGCTCCATTTGGCAAAGGATTTTGAGACTTTTACCTTTATCTTCCTCTCAAATTGCAATTGCCTCCTCCTTCACCCCCAAATATGTGACATGTCTTTGAAATAAGAGAAAAGCAAAACAAAGCAATGTTTTCAGGTAGGTTAATAATTTATTTATTTTTCTTTCTTTCTTTCTCTCGAGGTAGTTACTACTAGGTGAGAGTTTTGTGATGAAGCACTGGCTCGTGAAAACAAAGTACATCCCAAACAGGTGTCACTGAGAGAGTACACTCCACTATGGGCTCTGCTTGCCTGGTTTCCTAGCAGTTTGTTGGCCAGGCTGAAGAGACACCTATGTGTGGTGTTAATTGTCAAACTGACTCCAGTCAGCAAATTGCAGAGTTTCTGTGCTCTGCAGCTTCCTTCAGACCAGGACAGGAGCCCTCAGGGACCTTATACCCTTTATGAAATATCAGGGGCCTTCCTTCATGTCTGCAGCTGAGTATCTGGACCCTGTTAAATCCGTGGTTTGTACTAGTGCTATCAGGACTCACAGGGTCTCTGCCTGAAACTTTTCTCCAGGCAGAGGTGAGAGCGAACTGGGAGCCTGCAAGCCCTTGGAGACTGAGTCAGCTGCCTCAGGCTGCCTCAGCTCTGTCAGGCATACATGGTCTCTGGATATATGTAACAAAAGTATGAAATTATACCTAAATGAAACCCTGTCTAATTTTCCATATGTAAATTGAATGACTGGACTTGTCATGCTGAAAGTGATTCTCTTCTCACCCCAAAGTGGCTGCATTTATCTTGGAATCATGTTCTGATTTTTGAATAGTGATATTTATAACTTAGAGCTCACATCTTTTAAAAACGTGCTTGTTTTTTTGGGTGGGGGTTTTATGGGGGGTTTTGTGTGTGTGTGTATTGGGATTTTTTAAAAATTATTTTTATTGAAACATCAAAAAAATCCATTTAAAATATTGAGAACACAGGGAAAAAATATTTCTCATTTCTCTTCCGAAGCCTTGCTTTGGCCAAGTCAGGTCAGTTTTGCAAAACATTTCATATTTGATGAAACTGCACATTCTGATGAAATGACAGCTTGCCAAAGTTTTGGGGTCCAGCTATAACCGCAGCTCTGACAGCCACGGAAGGGCTGAGCTGGACAAAAAGCCATCAGTGGAAAGTCCCATAGATTTCTGTTTGTTCTAGGGGATACATCTGGATGGTGTGAGAAAAATGAAGCTCACTTTGCATCCAAGTCTAGGGGTTTGATTTACCTCTACAGGACCCTTGCAAATGTCTTTGGAGCCGTGTGGGTTTAAGTCAGTGCAGCATGACACAGATCATTCTGGCTCCTGCCCAGGAAAGCATTTAAGCACATGCTTAACTGAAACCATGCCATTAGTTCCATCGCAGGCTGCACAGCCCAGGCGGCTGAGCAGGACTTCGCCGCCGCGTCTGGTCCTGGGGAGCACATCTGGGGAACACATTCGGCTGCTTGAACTGTTACACTTGGTGCAGGTAGGGCTGCAGTGCAGTCTCAGTTGGGGTTGTCTCTAATGATGTACATGTATATCATCTAGCATAATGGGGCCATGACCTGCCCTAATAACTGCACACACACACACAGAGCCTGTATAAGAAGGACGTTGTTTGAGTTGTGGCGCAACACACATGCAGAAATAACTTGTGGCATATCCTGACTGAAGTTACTTAATCCACTGCCAGAGGGCAGAGGAGGTGTAGTGTAATGGGGCAATTTATGTTTAGCCAGGAGTCAGTCTGCCTGGAGGAAGCTGAGAAAGGCTTTTCTTTGCCTTTTTATCATAATCAACTAAGAACATTTAGCCATTCATGAATTATGCTATGGTTTGTCCAGAAGAATGTCAGATTAGTAATTGCATTGCATAACATGCTCTATTTACTGCTCAAAGACTGTACCTCTCATACTCACAGGCTTTTTCAAACCTCAGATTACTGGGCAGGCATAGACTGTAGCTGTCAATGTCCTTTTCTCTCTGAGATTATGGTCTTCTAATAAAAAACTACACTGCTACTTTGCTCGCAGCTGCAGCAACAGAGATAAAATCAAAGGTCAAGTCATAGAGATCTGTTCAGATCTAAAATTAATGAATGCCAAATTCACAACTAGTTCTTAATCCAAAGACCTTCTGAGGTGAAAAGTGATTTTTAATGTCGTAATGATATCCCTTATGTCCTCCAAGTACCAGGAACTCAGTCATGGACCTATAGGTCATTGAGGCTCTCTTGGGTACTAATTGTCACGTAGACCAATGGACAGCACATGCTCTTTGATGAAATAACTTGTTTGGAAAATGAGTAATTGGCTAGCAGGAGCTGATGCCAGGAGCTGATTGGGAGCAAGTGGTAACTTGTAGTTATCAGTCCAAGGTACGGTTGTGACCTGTTTAGGTAGGAGAGTCATCTGAAAGTCATTATAAAGCCTTTATCATGCTAGTTATCATTCAGAGATGTTCTCACTGTTCACAAACATATGCAGCCCAACCCTCCAATGTTTTCTGTTGTATATATCCTCCTATTTAGTGGGACACAACATTTTGAAATGTCAATAAATCAGAATGAGAGGACATGCCTTTTGCATTGTTACAAGGCTTTGCAATGCAATGAACAAGGCTACCAGGGTAATTTTTGACACGGTTTGGAGACCTGCTGTCCTAAACACCTACTGTGGCATAATGGGGCTCTCAGCAATTGTGGTTGTCGAGCCACGGCATGGAAGCTCCATGCAGTAAAACTGGCATCTAGGGAGTAAGATGAAAGTATTAAAGTCTCATTATTATTTTTCATAGTTTAGATTTCAACAGGAAATACAGTGCCCCCTTGCTTTCCAGGGTCCCATCCCATTTTGTTTTAATATTCAGTAGATGGCACGTTAGAGTTCAGGTTGTCATCTTGGCTGTTATAATGAAATGTCAGCAGAGATTCTGGGAGAAATGCCCTCCCTGTTAGCTTGCTGAGTCCCAGACCCAGGTGCTTGGAATTGGCTGGAGAAATTTTTAGCTTTTGAAATTAATAATTTGAAAATTATGCTCTCTCTGCTTGTAATGACTTCATTCTGTCTTCAGAAGTAAAAGAAACTGTTCAAAACAGCAGTTGCTACACCAAAGTAGGTCTCATTAAGTGATATTGTAATGCACAAGCACAGGTACTGGTGTCAGGGATGCTATTTTATAACTATTTAACGGCAGAAGTAATGACACAGCAGAAGGTGGGAGTGAACATTAGCAGTGATCTTTATTCTGCTTCATGTTCTTGGGTTATATCAGATTTTCTCTTTGCTGTACATTTACTGCAATGTACTACATTAAACTTCAAGAGCAGAAATTAAGAGCATCTACTGTCATAAGCATAAAATGCAGAGTAGATTTGACAAGGACGAATTTATAAAAATAATATTATGCTATGTTTGCAAAAATGTAGTAAGCTCTCAAACTGAACTCAAGCCAATCTGTTCAGTAAAGCCTTGGTTAAGAGGAAGATTTGAGGTTGCCAGGTTTTATTC
The DNA here is from genome assembly GCF_000695815.1 of Acanthisitta chloris. NCBI lineage: Eukaryota > Metazoa > Chordata > Aves > Passeriformes > Acanthisittidae > Acanthisitta > Acanthisitta chloris. Next base: position 27,846 of record NW_008652951.1, read on the forward strand.
CTAATTGCCTTAAATTAGGAGGTAGTGTTGAACAGAGCATTTCACATTTAACTCATTCTTTGTTCAGATACAGTAACTCCTTACTGATGCAGTGTATTAAAGACATCATTTTATAATGAGATGTGAAGCAAAGGGAAAGACATTTGCAGAGGTTATGGGAAGAAGACCTGGAAGGCTCACATGGAATTTCAGATCCACATCAAACACTGCAAGCAATAGAAAGTTCTCTATGCATATTTCACAAACAGCCAGCAGCTCCAGTTTTCCAGTGCCCTGGGTTACATTTTAATCCAAAGGCATAACACTCTCACTGTTTCAATAGATGATCAATCAGAAAGGCCATTCTTGGGTTCACTTACACTCCACATAGCCATGGTCAACCATTCAGTACCTTTGACCTGACCTTTGAACGGAAAAATGCAAAGACAGCAACAGCCGGCTTTAGAAAGAAAAGCACCTAACAAAAAGGCAGAGAAACATTTTCATAACAATAGGAACTGTTTCATAAAATGCTGACTACATAGAAATTTGCCTGTTATGGGATGAAACTGTTCAAAGGATTAGTCAAATTCAAGGAAAATTTTAATATTCAGCAGCTGCTGAAAGCAAAAACTTGCAGGGGTTAACTTAGAGCCATGAAAAAAAATTACTAGGTTAATGACTCTGGCATGTAATAGAGACTGTGTTTCTGCTCTGACTATGCTAGGATATTGCCTTTGCCATTTTTAAAGGCAATGTTCTTGATCTGAAATTGCAAATGCTACATACATGCGGCACAGAAATATGGAGGTAATTCAATCGGCCACATACTGGCCAGCTTTTCTTAAATCAGTACTTTGAAATGAATGTGTCTTTCAGATCTGGCATGTGTTTGTTATTTGTGTGGTTTTCTGGAGGTATTTTGATTAAAATACCTATTTGCCAATTGCCTCATTTGTCTTGGTTTATCAGATTACAAGATTAAATTACTCTTCCAGCCTTTAAGGGAGTGTGGATGTAATTCAGTTCTTCTCTCTCCTTTTTTCTACAAGAGATTACAATTATTTCTATTTCTGTGAATAAACTTTAGATTTATTTCATGGAAAAGTAATCAAACTGCTGTTCACAAATGAAATAACTAGGAAATTATACAGTAGATATTTTCAGTCATATGGCTCTTGGATTTGGAAACTACTACATCTCTTTGTATGTGCTATCTTTATGAACTTATTAATTCCATAAACATTTAAGCTCTCAGCTTTTAGAAAATCGGGGTGCAAAATTAGATCCATCCTGTAAGAAAGGAATTCAGCAAAATATTCAATAGAGCACATTTCTTGCAATATTGAACAGTTCATTTCCATCTCTTAGCCCAGTTTCAGGGAAGCATATGATGATATACTCTTGATTAGATGTGTTTTTTACAACTGGAATCTCTGAAAAAAAAGGGGCATGGAGTAAAGACATGAGAGTGCTGCAATGCACATAGTAATTCAAGATTTAATGCTATGGAACTTGAGGAGTCTGGTGGGGGAAAAATGCAGCTTAAGATAAATCTTCTAAAAGTCATCTTCAATGAGCACTCAACTGCTCATGTTTTACATTGATACATATTGTTGCATTTTGGAAAGGATTATTTACCTCTTGCAACATATGGACTCTACTTTTATCTCTAACAGAGTTATTTACATGAATATCTATGCTTTACAAGATATATTTCAGGAACTAATCTACCAATTATTCAGTTTTCATCCATAATGGGACATCAGAGCTGCTTCACCACAAGCCTCCCTGGGGCAAGTCCATTCATAAGTACTGGTTTGTGCAAAAGTGTATGTATGTGCACATGTGGCAGCAGCATCACCTTTACCAGCCACTTTTGAATATTCATTCCTTTTTCTTGAACAAACAGATAAATCAGCATTATGGGAGCAACACATTTTTATTCCTCTCCATCTGCTTGGTTTTGTTGTGGCCCTCCCTTTGGCCTGGGGTTTGGGTGGCACAGGGGCAGGAGGGAGGAAAGGGGCTTTGATCCTAGCCAGTGCTCTGCAGCATTGCAAGCACCTCTCACATCTTCCCTGGGGCATCCTGATGAGGACAGAGTGTGGTATGGTAACACACATCCTCCCTGTAGCAGTGCCCTGTTGAGATTGCTCCTGCAGTATCTGGCCACGGTGTGTCCCTGGGTGTTGGTACCCTGCAATGCCATCAGGAACTTCCCATGGGACAGCGGTGTTTGAGCCACACGGGGATGACAAATCACCTGTGCATCCCTGTGAGCACCCCACATGATGTACGTTGCCCACATATGCACCAGAGCAGGAGCAAAACCGTGGCAGCCCTAGAGAGCAGCAGGGCAACACGTCTTTGTTTTGTGGTCTGTGTGCTCAGAAAGTCTCTGACAACCCTGTCCAAACAATCCCGATGGACAAAAATGCAAACTTCACGCACAGGAGGTCTTCTTAAAAATGCCTTTCATTTCTAGATGGGGAGAGATTTGGAATCTGTGCTGTGGTGAATTAACATGCTGACCTTTTATCTTGAGAGGCCACTGATGTTTGAAGACAGTCTAGTTCTTGAATGAAATTACTTTGGGTGGTCTGGGTCTGCTTAGGACGGAAATTTTTTGTTGTGCCGAAAATAAGGGAATGAGAGTACACAGACATAAACACTGAATTCAGTCTCTCTGCAAAGTGAGGGAGGGGCCCGTAGGCCAAAATGGAGCTGCATTAATGAGCTTACATCAACCAAAAGAAATGACTAAATACCTGTGAGTTATATTGGTATTAACTGAGGATGTCATGCATCGCTCTATTGATTTATTGTAATAGAAAATGCACAGAGTGATAAAATAAGGTATTAACATCCTTTTATCAGTCAAAAGTAATTTTCAAGCATGAATATATTGTGAGTGTATGAAATTGAAACTCACATACAAATTCTGAGAAAATTGCTCTTATTATTGGCAATTTCGAATAAAAACAGGAATGATGATGTGTTTTATGTCTGTGTTTGCAAAGCTCCCCCCAACAGAAACTTTTCAGTACCATATTTTTATAACAAGTAGGGAACAAGAAACACTGTAGTAAATCCCCAGCCTTCCTTTTCCTTCCAGAAAGAGAGAGCATTTAGAAACAGAAACTTTTGGAACGTGCTACAAGAGCTTTGCACAACAAAGTCTGCATTTCCCTGTTGTCAGATGTTGAGGGTTCTTGTGTGTTTCCTTGCCTCCTCTTCCATGATGGATCTGCAAAGCAGTATCACCTGATCACATTACTCTCCGTTACCATATGTCACTTAAAAAACAAATTTTAGAAAACCTGAGCCATGCAGCAAGCCTGCTGGCTTTTCAACCTGCTTTGACATATGCCGGGGAAGATTTAAATCTGTCAGGTTGTTGGATGGTTGCCATGGGATTGCAAAACTGGGGAGAGAAAAATCCCCAGGCAAGCTGCAGATGGATGGCTGGCTGCAGTGGCTGGGCTAACCTGGTTCTCGGCATACCCAGCTGGGAAAGTACCCCTGAAGATCTTGTTTAATATTATTACCTTTAAGCCTTATTTACCTTGACATTTTGGGCAACTTAGATTAGGAAATCAGCATAGGATATTAGTCCAAATCAACATGCAGACAAGCACCTGAAGTGGCTGGATTGCTGTCTGAGCTTTCTGCCTGACCAGAGCAAGTCTCAAGTGTTACCCTGGGGTAAATCTACAATGCAATACACATGGGAGCTATACATGCGTGCCCTTGCCATGTCTGCTTTCCATTTGGCTAAACACACATGAAACTGTCACCGGTGCTCCTGCTTTGGTTGACCTCTGTGCTATTTGAACTATTTGTCTTGCCAGTTGGAAATTTTCTGAGCAAAATAGACTAATTGGCCTTGATTAACAAGCATCTGGTGTGAGTACAAATGGTTATTTGAGCAATAATGAGAAAGAACATGGGGAAGTGAGTTGGCAGCCTAATTTCTGGCAATTGATCCTTTCTTCATCCCCAGGCTGCTGAATTTCTTTCTCTGGCAAGGTGGGGGAGGGTTTTTTTCCACAAGAAGCCTGTAATCCGTTTTTTTAAAACCAAACTGCTTGGCATGCTTTCCCATTGCTCTGCCATGCAGACTGGGGTATGCAGCCTGACCTTTCATGGTATGCCTAGCATGAGGACATGTGAAACTGGATTCTATCATTTGCAGCCATATTTGCAGCTCTTCAGAGAAAATGATAAATATTGCAAAAGGAGGAATAATTTCCCCCTTATCTTTATACTTGATTTAAAGTCTACAGAATGGCTGTTCCTAAATGATGCCTATAACACATATGCCTTGGATGCAGAAAGCTCAGGATTTAGGATTTTTTAAGAAATAAGCCTTCTGAAACTTCCAGCTACATTAACACAGGATAGGTTCAAAAATACATTTCTTATTTCCTTTATATGGGTGGGTTATTTCCTATTCCTTCAGGGGGAAAATAGCCTTTTTTTTTTTACATATGCACAAATACATGTAAGATATTTTTGAATTTTTCCAGTGGTGTGATTGTATACATTTGTTCTCAGAGAGGAAATACAAGCCTTAAGCTTATATCAAATAGCCAGCAAGTATGATATAGATGTATTTGTATTAAGCTTAGTAATGTATCTAGCTACTGTATGTATATGAAACTGGTCACCTTGGTCAGACAGTGTGGCCGCAGGATGAGAATTCATACTGAGAGTCAACTTCATTATAAGCATGGTATTATAGTACAGGCTACCAGAATAGGCATATAGGTGCTAGCTGGCTGCATTACTGCTCCTTTCAACCACAGAGGCATGGAAAGATAAATTTGAGAAATTTCTAGTATTTTGTTGCGGGGAGCACACAAAATCCTGAGGTCTTTTCCAGAAATGCTGGCCTTTTGAAAAAAAGGATGATGATTTGATTTCTTTATGAAAGCCAAAATTGAAAACTTTAAAACTTGGCACTGATGAGGAAAAATGAAGTCTTTCTGAACTGTCAGCATTTCAGAGCTGAAGCACATCTCCCTGAGCAGCACTGATTCCAGTGTTCTCCCCCTCATAGACTCATACCTTTTATTATGGGAAAGCAGACCCATTTTGGTTCTGAATTACATTTTTGTAACTGCAGAGGTTTGCTTTTTTATTCTATTTTCCATCTAGTATAGGCTTCTGAAATGTGCATTTATAACACTTTTAATAAACACATTTTTGTTTCTGTTTGGTTTACTTGTAAAGGTGGATAAAAAGTCACTTTGCTGTGCTACATGGGACACGCTGCTATGGGGACAAAATGGCAAAGTCCAAGCCTCAGCAAGTACCATATATCACTCTCAAAATACTGTAAAAAATGATATTATCAAAATCATTTAGAAAATACAAAAAAAAAAGGAACATCTCAAAACCAAGCTAATGTTCAAATATTTAATAAATCTTGAGTTAAAATATTCAGGCATAGCATGTCAGCAATAAGGTCACACTGAGCATCAGATTGGCAGAGTATATATGCATTTCTTTAGGTACACATTTTTAAAAAACATTTCAGAAACTGTTCTGTATAAAACTCCAGCAAGTGGAACTGGAAGCAGATTTTCATTCCACTCTCCTGATTTTTGCAAAATTGAAGCAAATTCAGCTCCATGGAAGAGGCACAGAGATGTGTTACCCCTACAGATGCTAACCATGCTGCATGTCTTTGTTGAAGCATTACTTTAATTACTGTTTTGCATGAATCAGGAATGGCAACTAGTTTCTCTCAGGGTGCAGGTAATTGTGGAAGCTACCAGCACCTATGTGAGTGCTGAAAAGCATCTGATGTGGTATATAGTTCCACAGAGTGCCCCATCTGGAACATCTGCCTTGGCACAGGACAGCCATTGCTCTGTGTTGAAAACCCAACCTGAGGTGAGCTTTTTAATGTGTGCTAATTTGATACTGAGTTAAGTATCTTGGGTTTTATGCTGCAGCATTATAAATCTCCGTTCTACTGCTGCCCCTGTGCTCTATGGAAGAAGCTGACAAGTAGCACTTGCAGTGCCACATGATGATAACCTCGAGTATAAAATTGCCACGATAACATTTAGTCATGGTAGGCCTACAAGAGACAAAAATGTGCTTCTGTGTTTGGGAGATTGCCAGCTGTGGAAGGCAGAACTGTCAAGATAAAATATCTAAGGAATGAGGTCTTTAAAAGAGGGTACGGGATATCCGTCTTTCACTAAGATACATTAGGAAGCCATTAAGGAAGAGGCAAAGAAGTTTATGGTAGAATTTGCTGGAGACAAAAATGTGTAAACTCAACCATTTAAGGCTGATAATTGACAGAGCAGCACATCTGTAGCAGCTGAAAGATGCCTTTCTAAACAACAATTCACTATAGGGATGGAGAGGCTGGGAATTGAACTAAATGGATCACTTCAGGAGCAAGCATTTTGGACCCTTTCATTCACTCTGCCTCTTACCAGTCAAAAAGGAACACTGAGGCTTTTCAAAGAGGAAAACCTGTGTCTTGAAAGTCTTTCTCAAAAGGCCTAAGGGGAAATTTGGAGGGTGTTTTGCAGTTGGTTCAAAAAATTGCAGAGGTCATCAGCTTCCAGCTGGTAACTGCACAGAAGCAGAAAATGGAGTTTCATATATGCAAACTTTCCTCAGCTTCCCTCACCAGACACCATGGTCATGATATATGAATTAATTTGCTTGTGTGTAATTAATCTGATTATGTATGCACACATGCATATGCATCATACAGCATGGCAGAGGGCAATGTCCCCTTTAGATAGCAGGGAAACCCATGCAGATAATGGAGCTTTATCCCTTCACCCCGAGTCTGCCCATGTTCTCTTCATTCACATGTTTTTTAGGTCTAACAGTGCAAATCCCCTGCTACCACACTAACCTCCTTTTAGCCCATGGATGTTTTATTTTTATTGCTTCTTCTAACCTTAAATCCCCAGCGTAACAGCTTCAGCAGTCCTGGAGAATTTGGAAATACATGGAACAAAGAAAAATATGCTGGCTTTCAGTAGGAAATATCTTTATTTCTGTTGTGGTCCCACAGCACTGGCATTGTTAGTGGAGTCAGAGAAAGGGGAGGTTTCTATCTTCCCTGACTCCAAAATTCACTCTCATCTTTGACCAAAAACAAGCCATCCCAAATAAACTTCAAGGCCATGTGTTTGCCTGCAGTGCTGGATAGGTTTGAGGTAGATACTTCAATTTTTTTAGCTACCTAAACGCTGAAAAGGACCCTAATGTTTTATTTTGTAAAAGAAACAAAAAAACAGTTTAAGTATTCCAGCCTCACTCCGATAATCACTGCTCTATTTCCCTATATAGCTGAAAAACTCCATGTCTCTTGATCATACGAGCTACCATTTCTCTCCCATTATAGCAAGAAATGGATCACAAGTCTGAAATGAAGGAAATTATTCTTAATGGAGATTGTCTGAGACCATGAAACCAGAATCAGAACTTGGGGTGTTGACCTTATTTATACATGCCTGAAATAAAAGAAATTTAAATGACAGAAGGCTGAAATGTATTTTTACATTCACATATTCTTGGAGCTAATTATTTTTCCAGCATTAACTTCCTATCATATTTCTTTTTTTGTTTGTTTTTGTTTTATCTTTTTTTAATTTAATTTTTGACCTAGTGATTTTTATTTCATTCTAGATTTTTAAGAAACCCAGAGGGCAACACTTTGTTTGGGGCAACACTTCGGGGCAGGGCAACACTTTGGGTTTAGCATGTCACTGCATCTTCTAAAACTACTCAAATACCACAGGGTTTGCTGGAAAACTTAAAAGACAAAAGCAAAGGCAGAGGTTAAGGTATGCAGGAACCAATAAATTGGCTATTAAAACAGGAGCAAACACATGTAGCTACAGTGGGGCTAGGGCTAGTGAGAGAGGTTAATGACAAACACAGCAAGAGGCAATGATTTGCAACAGACAGAACCGCCAGAGGAGCCATCAGCAAGCTCAGTGAGAGGGAAAAACACCACTTGTGATGGGCAACAAGTGCATTTAACAGAAACAGAGGTTGAGAGTTCTCTTCCCAGTAGCCGAGCAATGCCTGCCTCAATTTTGGAGACTCCTAGACACTATCCTGCAGCACAGAGCAAACCTCCCACTGGTGGGAATGGTCTGTAGCAGCAAGCAGTGGGGAGGGCAAGTGGGGAAGGAAGGTCAGGGGCTGGTTTCCTCCACAAGCCTCCCAGCAGCTGGGAAATCTTGCTCTGGCTAAGGCTTTCCTAGGTCTACTCTCCCTGGTGTGTCCAGACTTCCCAAACGGACGTTACCGTCCCCCCTCTTTCCTCCCACTCTGATAAAGTTCTTTCCCTTAAATCCATTTACTTAACTGACTGCTTGGGACCAGAGGCACAAATTCCATCTAGAAGAGTGCTGTACAGGGGCCTGAGACAGGGTCATTGATGTTTATTCATTCTGAAGAAGGATCTCTTAAAATTTGAGCCCCAGCTTGCTGTTGTGCACTGAAAGGACCACAGAGTGATGCATGACCTGTGAAATAACCACATGGCATTAAGAGAGATTTTAGAAGGAAGAGCTTTGGCCAGTACTCTTTAGAAAACTATATTTACAGTTGCAAGACCAAGGCCAGGTGTAGACAGTGCCAGAGTAAGCAGTTGCTCATCTGCAGGAGGAAATAAGCCCACATCCCACTGCCTCCATCTCTGCCAGAGAGCTGGAGAGCTGGGCTGGCAACTCTGCTGTCACTGCTGCTTCCAAGAGAGCATTTGGGATGTGCAAGGGAGCAGTTGCTGCTGGTGCAGTGGAGTGGAGAGAGGGAGCAAGCACCTTCTGGCACTCTGCTCATCTCCCCCACCCATTCCATCCCAGCTGGAGGCAGCAGCAGGAACCCTTAGCCCTCACAGGTCACTCTAAGTGCTCATTCAGCCCAGGTGTATATACTTTTTCCTTCCCTTTTGATGGAGGTGGCCTATGTTCACACTTGGCATGGCTGAAAAATCTTGAATCTGCTTTTCAGTGAATGGGGCTAAAATCTGGCCTAATTCTCTGTGTTCTGTAGGGGCTCATTCCTGCAGGAAGAGGAGGAGGAGCATCCCAACCAGCACACCGCGAGTCACAGCCAGCCTCTCTGCTGGGATAAGCTGTTTCATGGACTTAAGGGAAGCTACACCAAACAACTGTCCCGCAGTAACACATTGAGGCAAAATCATTTTGGGGAGCAAAGGTTTGCTTTTCCTTACACCATTTGTGCACTTGAGTAGCTGCAATAGATTTCAGCTGAAGTGCTCTTCATTTACACCGCTCTAAACTAAAGCAGAAGCAAAGGGAAGGGGGCAGCTCATCAACTGGTAGCTACAGAAAAAGCTTGAAATCAGTCTACTCTGTGTGTGGTGAGCTCTGAGAGGGTGGGACAGGCTAGCAGAGTGTTGTTAAGCCTTGGAACAGGCATCCCAGGGAAGTGGAGGGGTCATCATCCATGGATGTATTTAAAAGGCATGTAGATGTGGCATTTAAGGACTGGTGGACTTAGCAGTGCTGGTTTAATGGTTGGACTCAATGATCTTACTGGTCTTTTCTAACTTAAATGATTCTATGATTCACACTGAACAGCCATGTCAACTTTCTTGAAAATGTCTCTGGATTTCCAGCCTCAATCGGATGTACAGGAATGGCTGCCACACAGTAAAACCCAGGAGCTTGGTGCCCAGCCTGGGACAGTCCTCAGGAGATAAGTGCCCAGGTTATTTTATTGGAGATCCTTTGTACTCTTTGAGCAAAAAAAGTCATCAGTTAAAGACCCTAAAGTGAACCACACCATCCATGGAGGAGGTGTAGGAGGAACACTTGGCTTTGGGGCCCTACTTCAGTAGGTAAAGACAAGTATGATTTGGATGGCTTTCCCCTCAGCAGCAGAAGTAATCTTCCCCAGGTACCATCTGATTAACCTGGATAGATGAGCACTAAATTAAGAACAAAAGGGGAGAAGAAAAAGAGAAGACAAATGAACATTCATTTAGCACAAAAATTAATATGTCAAGAACAAAATTAATCAAGACACCCAGGAACATTAAGAGAATAAATTCTGTAATTACTTGTATACTAGTGCCAGGGGTCTGGAAATGATCTTTACACATTCAATTCAAGATGGCCTATATGAAACAAGGGGGGAAATTTTCCTTGGTCAGGATGTTAACCATCGGTTGCAATCAGTTTAGGAAGGGTCAGGTTGTGAAATGTGGCATTACATATTCTGAATCACTGACAACTCAGCAGCAAAGGTTTGTCAATGTCTAAAGATTGGTGACTTAAGACACAATGGGAGATTAAGTATAAATTGCAACCTATTACTGACCATGAAATAACACTAGGAAAAAAAGGGAGAGTAACTCCTTTATCGATACCCTGCACTGAGGAAAACAGTATTAGCACAGGAAAAATCACTCTTGGAGACATATATTGCAAGTTTCCTCCTGTAAACACTGTGACAGTCTTAGAACTAATAAAAACCTCTTAAGTCAATAAGTCTTTCCTTTGGCATGGGTTAATTCTATTTTAGACATAATTGGGGGAGAAGAAGAGGTATTTATCTCAGAACTGATATGGAATTAATCTCACTTGACTTTATTTTTAAAATATAATCTAAGCTACTTGTGTTTTAATTAAACTAGACATCTCAGCTTCTTTTACACTCAGCGTGTGAAGCTAGGTATTTCCCGTAGATCATTTGTCCTGTCCTAAAAGAGGCATGCAAACCACAAAGGATGAATTCTCTCTGGAGTGACCAGCACTTTTAGATCAATGGCAGAGACATCCAACTTGTTGGCCATACTCAGTCTTCAGAAGGCAAAATCTGGAGAATGTAAACACCATTCAGACTCCAGTGCCTGGGTGTGCCTATTGCTAGTTGGACTTTGTCAGGTTTTGGTTTATATGCTGCTAAGAGAAAATAGAATACCTTTATTGACCATTTTGCCTCTTTGTTTTGTCTGACAGGGAACTTTGGTCCCCTTCTTCACATAAGTGGGGGTGACAGATGATGTTATAGTAGTTAAAGTAAACAGCATCCCCAAGATCTCAAAGGATGTGTTGAACCATGTAGTGATTTCTTGTAGGTGTCTGGAAATATGTAGGGTTTTTTTTCTTATCACTAAAGACAATTTTGCTGTTTTTTTTTAAAACTTTTTATAAAATCCCAAACCTTTTTTCTGTGGTCTGATGCTTTACTGACAAAGTAGTGGACTTATGTCAGAAATTGCAGAAAGACATAGAAGTAATTTAACTGAGAAGTTATATGTCACAGGAACTTTTGGTACTTTGGTTTTAGCATTTGGCAAAAACTGTTGACCAGGGAAAGTATCCCTATGTAAGAAGGACTGTCTGGTAGCACATGCCTCTCAGAGAGCTGTGAGATCTTCCTTTTCTGTACTGGCAGTATCTCAGAGTAAAGTGAGAAGAGTAAGGGCTCCTCTATTGTGGTGCTGTTAAGACACTATTTTGGCCCCTTGTTTCAAGCCAGACAGCAACAGGCTAACAGGGAATCTGTTCTCACACAGGGCTGCAGGAGAAGCAAAGGAGCACAAAGATGAAGTTTACAACATGTTTAAATGCCACCTCACTGGTCAGGATCAGGTACTCCCCAGGCTCAGTCCTGAGGGAGCAACCAACTTTCAGTCACAGCTGACACACAAATGGATGCTTAATACTCCATCCTCTTCTTTACATGTTTAATTATCTTCTATTCTACAAATCTGCTTTATTTTTGCTTACTTTATGAGAAACAGGAAACAAACATGAAAGTGCATACATCATTGGTATAAAAGGGAAAAATTGAGGTTTAGTTCTCATAAACTTTTGTTTGTTTCCAGAACTGAAATAACAGAGACCTCTTATAGATGGGGCGACAGATCTGCACATCCGCAGACCCTCAACCCGCCCCCCAAGGAATGAAGATTTTATTTTTGTGACAGGAGAAAATTCAAACACACACCTGGTTCCCCACTTATCGGATGAACCAAAGTAAGGCACACTTGTCTTTCCATCTGGACTTTCATCTTGCCTTTCATCTGGACATTTCAATTTCCCTTTGAAGTTGAGTCTGTGTCTTTTGATTTGTAGTGTTTGAAAAGGAACGCCACTGTTGTATCAAATGATTTCAGGGAGGGAACAGCACAGCACTTGGGTTTACCATCAGTTCAATAATAGCAACATCACTCACGTATAACTTTGTTTCGCTGGCTGATATTAAGAAAAATGGTTGCTTGCAGAATGATGCACAGGTCTGTCAAATATACACACACATGCCCTTTAGACTGAAAATGATTTTGTTTTATAGCACCAATTTGATGTTACAAAGTTCATAAATTTGTGTTAGGAATGTGATTGCATCATTCCAATCCTGTGATGTGAAATCACAAGAGGAAAAAAACCCAATTACTGCAAAAAAACACTGGAAGTTTTGCGTAAAAATCAATGGCAGGATATGACCCATAGTTTGAAAACTTTAAGCATGTAAAAAGGACTTCAATCTTTATGATGAAGATTATGATTCTGGCCTCTAAAATAACAGCAAGTATTAACTGCACCATCTCAACAGTTTTACGAGACAATAATCTGGTTCTGAAGTGGATAAACTATGAGGTCAAAGACTGGACAGTTTATCTCAATGAGAGACCTGGAATATTGCTCACTAGAACTGAAGGATCAGTAAGTATTATCAGCTGACTGTAATAAGTAATATATATTAAACTAAAATTGTAAGTAATTCAGCAGTAGCAGCCATAGGAAAAGTAGCTATAATCGTTAGAGTAGCCAGAAGGATAGGTTTCTGTTTTAGGACTCAAAGCTGGAAGAACATTAAATTTACAAATACCAAGAGGACACACCAGGGAGCTGATTTATTTGAATCTGCAATAAAGCCCCAAGTTTGTCTTAGCCTGCAGAAAATATTTGGGGGAGGGTGGGGGGGAAGATGGGTATACTCCATGTAAATAGAAGATTAGAGGCCGTAAAAGAAAGAACTAAATGATACCTATGTGAGTAATTTTCTTGTCATGCTATAGACAATGCACTGCTGTTTTTTTCCCCCTCTGGGTAGCACCTCCCCTTGTGTCCTGAAGCAAGCAGGATTCAATCACTGAAATTATTTCTACAGAAATTCCCAAGGAAAGGGAAACCTTAAAAATTAGTTCGAGGTAGCAAGTAGTTATGGTCTGCTTGATAAGTTTCTTATAACATTTCTCTTTTGTGGCTTGAAAATATAGCAGGTATTAAAAAAAATACTGTAGAAGCATTGGAACAAAACTTCTTGAATGGGAATTCCGTAAGACCTATTGTGTTTATTTGCCTGCAGACACATTTGTTAATGGAATGTAATAAAAATAAGTTTAATGAAAAGGGGAAGTAAAATTCCTGAGAATGCTGGATGGACAGCAATAATCAGATACAACAAATCCGCAAAACCTGAATGTGCAAGAAGGGCCCCGAGTTCTTTTTTCAGTGTGTTGAAACAAACCAGCTCTATTTTATTGAAGCATGAGAATAACATCTAAAATAGATTAATGTTGCTCTTCAACTTAAAGAAAATGATGAGGTGCTGAAACAAAAGGGCATAGGACCTGATTTTACCCATCTTGTGCTAGGGAGTTGGGGTTTGACTTCATTTAATGGAAGAAGAGACATTTTCACCATGTCCTTTGTTGAAGTCAGTAAACTTGCACTGGTGTAATGAATAGCAAAGGCTCAGGATCCCACTCTCCATCTTCAGCACACTCTGGAAATGCTACCATGCCATCAGGGGTCCTGGGCAAAGTCCTGCAAAACTCATATTTCCTTCCCTTGGTGTTTTGAAAAGATCCACAATTAAACACACTTATTTTACTGCTTGTTACATGAAGTTACACACTGGCAAGTGTTTTGAGCAAGGTTCCTTTTATCTCTATGCAGGGAAGAGCTGCCATGTTCCAGGGTTCACTGCTCAGGCATAGGGAAGGCAGGTACAAGCAAGCAGAGCCTCTTCTCAGCTGCTCTGCAGAGCCCCTGGGCAAACTGGGATGCTGGTTTCCAGTACTAATAACATCATTTTTGTGCAAGTAGAAGGAGCTAGGCATGGAGCAGTACAGCTCTCTTTTGCCATGCCTACTAATGAGCTCCAGTGGTGGATTAAATGCTTATCATTAAAAAAAAATTAGAAACAGAAAAAAGAGAACTTGCTGCTTTCTGTGACAGTCCATTCCAGGTAACTTATTACCAGGAGCACCTGCTGACATAGGCATTCTTTGGCATAAACATGGATAATTAAGCCTTATACCAGCCTACCTTGTTATGAGTTTGTTAGGGTATTTATTATTTTCTTCATTAATGTCAGTGGGAGTCCCATCTGTACATGAAGAGGAGAACAGACCCTGGCTTGACTCTACTGCTTGGCAAACCTCCAGTTAAGTTAAACTTCAGAATTTGTCTTCAGACTGATACATGACAACACGTTCGATAATGACCAGTTTCAGGTTCAGAGTGAAGCTGAAGTTATACAGCTGCATTCCCAGCATCCAAAGAGCAGTTCACATGTGCAAAATATTTTAGCTGCAAATAATAGGAACTACTTACATTAAAGCATCCTGAAAGCCTTATAGGAAACCTTTCCTCTAATGTTAGCAAGATGATTTATATGTGTATCTGCAATGTGTCCCCAAGTTCTCTTTTCAGGAACCAAAGTGTACTAAAGTTTCATGTTCCCAAGCTCCTTTTATTTCAACATGAAAGTGATTAAAGATGTTTATCTGAGCTAAAGAACCTTAAGACGGTACCGCTTTCATTGTAGGAACAATTAAATCGATCCCAGAGGGACCTCAGCCACACAAAAGAAGTATTTGAGAACTCTCCATTAACCCACTTGCCATTTGCTTAACAGGAGCTCCTAATACATAAACAAATAGCATAAGTGTGACAGGAAATACAACTGAAGGAACAAGGAGATTTGCTAGAGGAACTGCTTTCCTGATTTTAATGACTGTGCAGGACTTTACAAGAAAGCTTTTCCTCCCCTTTTCATGATGAAGAGCAGGTATTCAGCTTCTTTGCTTTAATAAGAAACATAATTTAAGGCAAATGAAAGACACTGCTTTTGCACTCAGGAAAAAGATATGTATTTGCAGCTAAATTACTTGTCATGCGTATTTTATTTCAAGAGCAGAATTAGTTAATTTTGGCCATAACAGTCAAAAGGCCAAATCTTACCCAGTGCCCAGGGTTTTTGGAGGAAAGCCATAACTCCACTTCACAGAAGGAATCAAATTTTTCTGTGCTGGATTTACAAACAAAAGTCATATTAAGGAAAAAAACGTTGGATTTCAAGTGCTAAGCCACATTTTAGAAATGTGGGTGCCCAAGGCCCCGCTCCATGGCACAACAGCTCTCTCATGGTGTGCCACTACGGACTCTGACAGCCAGATGTACCACTGCCTGCTGCTGTTTTTTTCTCTTGTTTCCAGGGTTTATGGAGGGACACAGGGGAGAGGCCAAGCACAAAGCTGAAACCCACATACTGCACTAAAATGGACAGTAGAAAGAGCCTTGCAATGAGCTGGCAAGCAGCGAGCCAGAAGAGGATGTATTACTGAGAGAGAGCAGCAGCCCTGGGACTGCTGCAGCCCAAAGGCTCGATTTGTAATCGCTCCACTGCATAAGTGTCAAAACCATTTGGCCCTCCAGGGTTTATAGAGTGATAAACAGCTCTGTTTTGTCATTTCATGCCAAACTCATTGTATTTCTACAGTGGAGACTATAACTAATATGTAGTTAAAGGAGCTGGAAACAGTCTGGTCTCTTGAGCTGGCGTCAGGAGTGATTTGGAGAGCAGCTAGTTCAGCTGGGTGGGAGAGTGCACCACGACCTCTCCAGCTAAAAAGGGAGCAGGATTAATGGCCTCTCTGGGAAGCCTCTGGAAGTTAGAGGGTGAAATTTAGGTGAATCTAGGCAAAGGAATATCAAGCGTCTCCAACACTCAGATGTTGTCAGGAACCTGAAAAACAATAAATTGAAGATAAAGAAGTGTTTGGACAATTTGGGCTTACCTGAAAGCTAGTTCAAGGTATGCAATAAAGTGAAAGTCAGTGCACCAGGCTGAAAGTCAAGGCCCTGCTTGCCAAGGCTACCAGAATTGTAGGTGAGACAAGCAGCAAAGTGTTGTACCATCTGCAGTGGTTGCTACAGGACAGTCCAGCTGATGAAAAGTTTCCAGGATGCAACTTCTTGAAGGTGTATCAGTCCCTACTGGTCTAACACAGTCCCTGTGCTTTATGTTCACTTTATGGGATTTTAGTAGATTTCCAGAGCAGGATGGGTGCCTAATTCCTACTGAGTTCAAACCATATCCACTTCCAGGGGAGTTGAATACCTGCCTTATTCTGCTGTTTGTGTAAATCCCACCAGCAACCTGTCTGCATAATAGAAAAGAGATTTTACTAGTCCATCCTCCCAAGATACAGCTCTGACACAGTGACTGCTGTTGACCTCTGGGACACTGGCCCCATGCTACCATTTCATTTCATGGTCACCACTGAATTACAACAAGAAGAAGTGCCTCTGACCTCTAGGTCCCAGCACTGCTGCCCACTGCTTTTTAGTAAGGTCTTGCCAGGCTCATAAGCTTGGTAGTTTCTATTTTTGTGTATAGGAATGTGTTTTCTTCATCAGGGTTTCCCAAAACTCTTACTGTTTTTTGTTTCCTAACTCCGATCTCACTGTAATGTCTATAAAGTTATGTTTAGAAAATAATGACACAGGGTTCATCTGTTATTATCTTGGTGTTATTGTGCACAGAAGTTGAATACATCATACCACAGGATAAGAAATTTTGCTGCTGCTCAGTGTAGCATTATACAAGTACTTACTGAACTGGGGGCAAGGAATAATCCCTATATTCACCGGATATTAATTTAAACTCTTCTATAAACCATCACAACAAATTGGTCAGCAGGCTTAACTCCAGAAGGGCCACAGGCTTTAAACAAGTATAATTCACTTGCATTTCACGGGCTCTAAGATTTGTCCCAGCATGACTAGCAGCAAATGAAATCAGCTCCCCTCCAACCCATTCACTATGTCGGTAATAAAGACAAACACATTTGATCAGATTCCCAGCTGGATCAATAGCAATTTGAGTAGCTGGGAGATCTCACCCACCTTATTACTGTGAGCCCAATTTCTGTGAGGGTTGCAATCCAGCTTCCCATAAGAATTGTGCACCCAAAAATCTGCTTTTTATGTGTGTGGGTGGCAAAATCACATGCTTGAAAATTAATCACTGAAAACTCATTTGGATTATTTAAGACAAAATTTAACAAGGACTAAGGAGATATAATTCCCTGCAAATCAGTGTTGTTGCAACCATTTGAGCCACTTAAAGTGAAATTGCTACTGATCCATGAGTAAAGGCTGTATCTGTACCAGTATGTTAGCTTGGTATGCAAATTCAGGCTGGGGCCCAAGTCTCTCATTATACACACTGCCTGCGGGCTGGTAATTAGCCTTGGTCTGGCCACAAGTGGATAAATTGGCTTCCCAAACAGGAAAAGACCATCACTTGGGAAAATGGTTTCACCTTTGAGCTCTGTCTTTACAGGCAGAATGACCACAATTGCCTCGATTGCAAATTTGAGCACTACTTCCCCCTCAAAATGTAAACGTGAACCCAAGGTCCAAAATTATGTTTACCAACAGCTCTATGTTCCTAGTCTCCTGTGCATACCAGAAACCCTTCCAAATAGCTTTGGTGTCAGCCTTGGGTAAAATAAAAGAGAATCAAACACAACTGATCGAAGCCCATGTCAGACAGATGATAGTGATCACAAGAAGGATAGAGGAGTTTGGTTTCTCTGTTTAAATTTTCACTGGCTAGTTTGTTGATTTGGATGGGAGGAAGGGATAGAGGGACTGTATCTCAAGTACCATAAAAAACATTATAATAGCATTATCACTGGTTTAGTTGGGAAAAAAAGAGGAGTCTTATGAAAACATATAAAGCAAGCTAAAATCTGATATATATCCACAAATTCCTCAAACCAAAATTTCAGAAAAGTTCTTTAAAGGAATTTACATTTTGCAATTCACCAAGTAAAACAAGATTAAGAAAACCCCAAGAATTCAAGGTACTGATCAGATGTGCACTACTCCTTTCCTGCATCAGCTATGCCTCCTTTGATTTGGCTGTCATGATATAAAATGCACAAATGAATTAGAAAGTCACGTTATAAATATTTGTGATCAGCATGGCACAAGCAGTATGCCTTAACATGTGTGTTTCTATCAGATAACAGAATGGAGCCCAATTCTGACTGGACCCTCTGTCCTACTAAGATGCAAATAAGTATTAGCAAACAATAGTCATTTCAACATCCTTCTGCCAGAGAGCCTAGCCCACAGAAAATGTCTCCAAGCCATATCTCTTGGCTTGAAGTAGATTTTTAAGATTTTAGTCTGACTTTTAAGCTAGAGGCTGGCTCTATGTTTTCTAAACTTCTGTAGATGCACGTGTCCTTTACTGGGTTAAGCTGAGGTTCCATGACAGCACATTGGCAATAGAAACCAAAAGAGGTGATTGTCCCACTGTCTTCAGCATTGTTGCAGCCTCATCTTGAGTGTTGTGTGCAATTCTGGGCCCCACAACTTAAGAAGGTTGTGAAATTCCTTGAATGTGTCCAGAGGAGTGCAACAAAGCTGGTGAAAGTGGTAGGAGACATGTCCTGTGAGGGCCCATCACATCACCCTCTGCAGCTTCCTGAGGGGAAGCAGGGAGGGAGGTGCTCAACTCTTCTCCCTGGGATCCAGTGATAAGATGCATGGCAAAGGTTCAAAGCTGCCCCAGGGCAAGTTTAGAGTGGACATGAGGAAACATTTCTTCACCAAAAGGATGGTCAAACACTGGAACAGGCTTCCTAGGGACATGGTCAATGCCCCAAGCCTGTTAGTGTTTAAGAGGCATTTGGACAATGCCCTCAATATTGTGCTTTAACTTGGTCAGCCCTGAAGTGGTCAGGCAGTTCACAGGGTGATCACTGTAGGTCCCTTCCAACTGAAATAGTCTACAAATAGTCTAGAAATAGGCTAATGTTTCCCATTTTGATCTGTGAGCTCAGACATATTCACAGCTGTGTTCTCTTTTGAAAACAGAAAATACGAACACCAAACATTTCCACAATTGCCCATCCTCTTCCCAAATGTTCTCTCCCTTTGCCAAACTGAAAATCTCTTAAGAGAACTCTTGTAAGTTTAGGATTTGCTTTCCCATCTCGGCAGATGCCAGGTATAAATATGTAGAGTCACAGTCTTAAAAAGAAAACCTGTCTTGCCCTTCAAGCACTGATGGCTCAACATCCAGAAATGCTGTATGACTAAACGAGTGTTCTGTGAACGAGGTCTGGAGCACATGTAAGGCATTGTTCACATCTATTTGCCTCTGCCCTGGGCCTTACACAGTTCTCAGCTTTGGTGCCAGAAAGTATGAGACAGCTCTTGCGCTCATATGGGATAAGCAAAACAAAATTCTTTTGTCAAGGAGCTGAAGAAACAGGGATGAGCAGATTTACACAAACACAACTCTCCTTTATGCAAAAGAAATGGAGGCCTCTGTGGACCACTTCAGGTTGCTTCCACAACAGGCTCAACACATCAATGCAAGCTGGGATGCCTTGAAGGTTTGTTTCTTTTCAGCATCCATATCACACAGATGTTAAGGGAAATGGCACTTCACAAGTGACCACTTGCAGAGGCTGCATGGCCATGCCAGCATGCTGAGTCTGCCCTCTAGCCCACTCCCTGCCAGGCTACAGAAAAGGAACAGCCTCACTGAGAAAATCTGCCCAAATTCTTCTTCTTGGTACATCATATGATCAAACCATCAAAAAGACAAGGGGATGGCAGAAGGTCAACTATACAGCATTTGCCATGCTGCCTGCATGCTACTATTTCATGCCAACTCTGTCAGCAGGTGGCAAATGGGTGCCTAGCAATTTTTAACAATAAAAAAATATGCTATAAAATATATACCACTATTATACATCTATAAACATAACATTCTTTTATTTTTCTAGAGTATCAACAAAACATGAACATTACAGTAAGTTTTCAGGAAATATTTTTACTAAGTTTTCAATCAGCTTGTTGGAGAGGGAAACCAAGGGATTTCTGCTGTCATCTACAGGTCACAATACCAATAGAAAATATTTGTGTTTTCTCCAGATGTTTTCGGTGCCCTTGCATTCCCAAAGTAATTGTTTTGTTTTCCAGCTGGGTATTTTGAAGTCTGCTATCATTTGTTTATCTAAAAAGCTGGAATAACCTGCCCCTGTCACCACCACTGTCACTGGCATTTTGATGCGTCAATATTGTGTGCTGCAGATGATTGTCCTTAAGAGACAGTTGTAGTTTTACTCTATGCTGAATGCAAACTGCTCCAAGGGCATCTTTACAAAATGATGCTTAACTGAGATTATTCCCAAGTGGTGCTCCATCTAGAACAAAAACACCTTTAAACACTTTCTTTGTAACTTTTTCAGAGTCCAGGTTTTCCCAAGCTTCCTATTAAAGTCTTTACCTGAAAGGGATGAATTGCTTAGCTTGTGTTCTGGTTGCTATATTATACAGATCAGTGTATACATCTCTACTTGCACTGAGTCTAATTTATAATTTAACACTGTTGAGACCAGCCTGACAATGTAAACATGGTATATTGATGACCTGCAAAAAAGAGAAGCTGTCTTCTATGCCAAGTGCCTGTGGCTCTGTTTATGTTGGAAATGCATTATTAAGGAATGTGTGTGGTCAAGCTATAACCTTTCTAGTACTGAGGTATCCATTTTACTCTGGGTCATTTCTTTGTTTCTCCTCACATAGTCTCCTAATCCAACAACTGATCAAGTTTCAGCCTTTCACTTCAACTCCCCCAATTAAGATAGCGTGATACACAGTGTGACAGCCTTTTTGGGCTCTATGAACCATGTGTGGTATGTCTTGTACTCAACAACTGAATCAAACTAATTCTGGGAGCAAATATACTATTCAGGTAGTGCTGAGCAATTTTTTATTAAAGCAACAATTTACTGTTATTCCAGCCTCCACTAAAAAAAAAGTCTGGATCATTTATTCTTCATTAAAATCAACTTGACAACCGTTTCAGAACATAATGTCAGTCACCCTTGAATTTCTATGCAGACATAGTTAGGGGGGAAATTAAGATGCTGTCTCAGTCCTGGCCTGGTCATACAGTTCTCTGTACTTGATCCTTGATTACCTGTTTTCCTGAGCAGTTGAGGCAATCAGTGGGCTCAGTAAGCCAGGGAGTTTTCTGTGAGGGTGCTCACTCCCATAGACTGAATGAAATCTGTATCAGTCTTCGGCCACTAAATATATATAGGGGACCTCCTAAATAACTTCTTTCTTTTCATAGTCCTCAGAAGATGAGCTATCCTAGATGCTCAGGGAAAAGGAGATGCTATGGTACTAGCACAAAAAACTGGTCACTGAGTGTCAGGTACAGCAACCTAAAAGCCTTTGGCAGCATTTTGCTATAACTAGGGTGGTGAAGGAGAGTTCTTCACCCTGCCTTGGAAATCTCATGCAATGGACCATCTTGCAAAACAAGTAG
>NW_008652951.1:49676-53235 GCF_000695815.1 Acanthisitta chloris
TGCCTTCTGGGGTTGCTTTGATCCTCATTAGAAACAGCAACACGTCACTGTGCTTCAAGATGTTGACAACTGCTTGCAGTACCAGTGGAGCATGATGGTCACTCCTGTCCCCTATACAACTTTATACAAGTCAGTGGTTCAGTGCATGTATTTTATAGCTTAAAGGGATTTTTTTAAAGGCTGCCCATGATACACCAAGAGACATGGTGTGAGGAGTGCCCAGCCGTGTATAAGCAGAGATGTCTGTTTTGTTTGTCCAGCTCCAGTATTGCACATGGCACTGAACTACAGGCATTAAGCATAATTCTACATTTCTTTATTTTTTAAGAGAAGTCTGTACAAAAGTAAAAAAAATTTATCCTTTGATATGAATAATATTACAAGGAGAGGAATTGGTGTTTGCAATCAATAGAAATATAGGCACTTAATGCAAAAGCATTTTTTCAGTGCATGCATGGAAGCAGTAAACATATATAACTCTTATGAAAGAAAACAAACTAACAGTGAACTATACTTAGTAGTCCAAGTTCCTGGATGCCTAAATTAGTAGCAACCTATTCAACATTGGGGGTATCGTTTTGGCAAGGTTGCAATATAACTGCATCCTGGTTTGTTGTTGTTTACTCTGTGTGACATCTATTGACTCAAATGAGCCATTTTTTATTCCTTTGTAGACATGAGAGTGAATTTAGCACAGTATGTTATCACAGAGCTCCTCACAGACAGTGCTGACAAATAGCTATGTGGACAACCCATTCAGGCTGTAGGACTATCCATCAGCAATGACAGTAGCTGGCAAACCAGTGCTGTTTATATCAATTTGTTATTTTCTAGGAAGTTACCCAGCTTCATTATTATTGGGGGAGATAAAACTAAGATGAGAGGCCAAGACCCTCATTTGGTTCTTAATGCACTCCCATTGCTTTGATGTATTACTGAGAACAAAATTGACCGATGTGGTAGCTCATTACACAGGGAAAAACACACACTAAAATAACATATTTTCTTTACCAACAGTTCTGCGACAACTAGCAGTGTCTAGGAAGGATCCAGAGACAGTTATTTAAAATATATCTTCCCTATTTGTTCCTGCAGAAAAAATTCAGGTTTATGATGTGCCCTAGGTTTTAGGTGCAGAAAATTCTGTATGATAGTATGTCTTAAAAAACAAGTATGCAGTTTTGACATCCCTTAAAGCCAAAGCATTTCACTGATTTTTTTACACAGCGTTCTGCAGTACTGCTATCACAGCACTTCCTCAGGACATTCTTCCTGGCTCTCTGTGATACTTGAGAAACAAATCCTTCCCATCTCTTGCACAGTAGGTGGAAACCATAATTGCTTCACCAGAGATGGGGAACATGAGTCACTGAGAGGCTAAATTACTTTTCTGGGGACCCATGAGACCAAAAGCAGTATCTGGAAAACCCAGAATTAAAAGATTGAATGCAGATTCTGACCTGAGTTACACTCTGGCTTGAGGGGGGTTTTAACTTAGGGCATAATTTATTAGTAATGAATATTTCTTATCACTCACATGGTAATAGCTCGGCAAAAAAAGGCTACTGCTTTGGGACAGGAGTTTGAGCCCAAGTAGACAGGGGTATGCAGCTGTGAAGGGAGACAAGATGTTTGGGATGTCTGGAGGATGTTCAGAGGATTGCAGTTGCTCACAGCTATGGCAGTATTGCACAGAGACCTATTCATGGGCTCTTAACATTGTACATAAAATGGCTATTATATTGCATTTTAAAAGGCCTGGGAAATTAAAAATAAAGTTAAAAGAAGTCTAAATCCACACTAGCTCATTTCAGATTTAGCTCTCAAAACCCATGTTGCGTCCACCCCTTGTTGGACTACTGGTATTACTCTCTTCCAACCATGATGGGTGACAGATAAATAAGCAAACATGATATTTGATTCTCTGGAAGTTTCCTGCTATATGTGTGGACTCATCTTTGGCCTGTATCCCCTAAGAAGTAGAGGCCCTTCTTGTCGATTTCATTTCTATGTTGGAATATAGAACTTGGAGGCCTTGCAGGTGGGATTCATTTTATCTGCCTTTAGACTGGAGATAACGAGCTGGGACATTTAAACCTGTAGGCTATCATTCCTCTGTCCTGCTTTAGATGTCTGCATTTAGTCAGACAAATTCAGGCCCAGCTCATTTTAATTGTATTCAAACCCAGACTGTTACCTGTCTCATCATTTGGGAGTAAGACCCAGAATTCAACTTCACTGATGTCATAAATAATGTCATATCATCACTAATGACCAGAAATAACACAGAGCCTTGAGTTTGTCTCTGATCCTAAAGTCACTCTCCCTGGCAATGTCCTAAAATTCTTGACTCACTACTGTCTCAGAGAGGGGACAGCTACCTATTAAATCACACATATTGCTTCCTCATGGCATGGATGTTTCTCAAACCCCTGTGTTCATGCTGGAACTCACTCTGCACCTGCTTATTTGTAAGAGACAAGAAGCTCAGAGTACAAGGTGAGACAGCAGCAAACATGCACAGGTGCTGCTTCTTCTCTCAGCTGTAATTAGGCAGATCTCCTAATGTGAGGACAGAACCATCCTTTGAGCTGTAAAATATTTGTCTTTCATTATCTGTCACCCTCTGACTTTTAGTTAAAGAGATGCTCCTTTTCCTGGAACATGCACATAGTTAGGATCAATATCATAATCCCGTCTGACAGCTACTCGAAAGCTCCTTTGTGTTGATTAGGTTTTGGCAGCTGAACAGAGCTGCCACTGCATTTTCTTTTAATACTGACTAAGCGATAGGCTTGACAAGAAGTAAAAAAAAAAAGAAGAAGAAAATAAAATTCCTTTTATAACAAAACCCAATTAGCCCTTTTGTTACTCCAGTGAAGTGGAACAGATACTTCAGCTGCCAGTGGTGGTACAAGCAGAAACCTGCTCCTAGTCCCCTACCACCCTCCAAGGACAGATGGATGAATGGTTAGTGGCTGGCTTAAAGATATCTTCATCTGTTCTGTTCGGAAGGAAAGCAGGAATTTGGCACCAGCTTTTAAAGAAAACAGAAGATGCAAAAATCACTAAACTTTATTGGTTCGAATGTATAGTAATGATAGTTTAATGGCAGGAAAGAAGCAGATAATTAGAAGTGAGTAGCTCTGATTGCCCTTGTACACTGCTCCAGATAGCTTCTCAACACTCCTGAATCCTTGTTTGCTTTGTCTGAAGCTGAAATCCCACAAGGTCTGGATGTTACCAGCTGTCTAGCTAACTAACTGCCAGCACTTTCTCTGAATACAAGCTATCAGCTTCCACAGCATCAGCCTCCTCCCCTGAGCTCTGCCTCACTGTCTCTCTCCCTGTGTGATTGCTTTTATCTATTGCTTGCAGGAGCTTCTTCTAATCATATTGCTTCTTGCCTCTGAGGGTCAAACACAAGACCATTGCTACCTACACAAATGGGGAAAACTGTCACCTTCACTAGACTGATAAGCGTTTGGCAGGCAGGACACTGTGAAGTAGAAGAGCAAACAGCCAGCAATCTGCAAACACCATAAATATGTTACAATCT
>NW_008652951.1:53260-55681 GCF_000695815.1 Acanthisitta chloris
CTTTGTTTAATGAGCTGTCAGAAAGCAGGCATGAAATTATGTTTGAAAACACGTGCAAGCTGCAGAGACAGAGCCAGGGCACTAAAAAACCTCTTTGCCTTTTCTGGGGATGTTTGGAATGTCTTATCAGTTTGAGAACTGTCATGCAATGAGAGCTATCATTAGCAAGGTAATAGCATTTGAAAGCTACTGATTTTTCTCTCTCAGCTCCATTTTGTGACCTAAATGAGGGAGAGAAAAACTTAATGCTTCCTTTCTGCTGATTTTTTCTTACTGAAAATGTAGCCAGATACCCAAGAGTGAACATACTGGTAGGAGATAAATCAAAATCATTGTAAATCATAAAGGACTAACTGTGGAAGTCAAGAATATTGTTGCTAATCCTGTGGAGATTATGTTCATATTACTCTAATGCACCTCTCGCCATTCATTTGTTTCAATCACGCACAGAAAAAGCATTGCAGTGCAGGTGACTGCTATGTCTGATGGCTGTACAAGGGCTATCAGGGGTCAGGACAACAGTCTTCAATTCACTGGTAGTCAATAGCAGTAAAACTCTGTAAAAAATATGATTGCTGAAGTATATTAGCAGTGTTAGGGTCACTTTGGATAGGTGTAATAGGGTGTGCACAAAACAGACCTTCCATTGCTGTTAAATCATGCAGAACAAGTTGTTAAAGATTTAAAACAAATCCTCAAATATCTTTCGGGGTCACAAAGCTCTTTATTTCTAAGATAAATTGAATGGGTTTCTCTGTGCTCATGCATCCATGTTTTCTTTGCTTTTAAGAAAACATTTTGCTCATTCTTTAGCTACTTGAGCATTTGTGGTCCACCCTAGAGCTGAAAGGAGACTGTGAATGCTGAATTGTATCAATGTCAGGCAGGGAGGTATTAATTCTCAAAGATGGCTTCTCTTTTTTTTTCCCTTTCTTGTCTTATTAAAGATGGGAATCAAAATCCAAAGCTTCTAGGCTGGAGCAAAAGGAACCCAAATCAAATCTGTCCTTGTTCTTCTAAAACTCAGAACAAAGTAAGTTTTGGGGGAAAAAAAAATACAAACAATCAAAACAATGCAAGAGGATTGCCTTTATGTGTCCTATCAGTTTTTGTCACAACATAAACCAGCCAGATCATCAGGAATGTTGTTTCAATGATATTAAAAAAAAGAAAGAGAAGAATAGGAATCCTTGAAAAACTACATTTTTAGAAGTTTAGCAAAGGAAAATGTGATGCATGAGTAAAAAGAATGTTTTGCAGAAGGGACTTACTCTCTTTGGATTTTGCAAAAAAAAAAGCTGAGATAAGAATTTCAGATGTTGGTCAACTGGCAAACAAAGAAGTGTTTCTGCCATTGTCATAACTTTTGTAGTTTAGTGAGCTCATTGCATTTGGGCCTCATCCATCTATCTATCTATCTATCTATCCCATAGTCTGCCCACTTCTCCTTGCTCAGCCTCCCCATTGCACCATGGAAGATGTAGCCTAGCAGGGAACTAAATTCTTAAAGGATAATACAGCTGTACCCTCCCTGCACTTCACCTATCACAACCCTGAGTGTTTCCAGATAGGAGGATGCAAACCATAAATCTCCAGGTTAGGATTTTTCCTTTAACAGTCAAATATTTCCATGGGTAAATGTATAATGTTTTCCAAGCAGCATTTTCAATGTTAATGCTTTGCCAGCAAGAAGTAGATGAGGACAATAGAAACAACAGATAGATCTTTGCTCTTCTGCTTTCTATTAGGTGATCTGAAATAGGTCAGGTTCTTCAAAGTGTTTCATTTTACCCCTGCTAATAAGCTTCAGTGCATAAGCATACTAAAGCAGTATTTAATTCTACTACGAGCATAAAAGCATATATACTATGGAAACAAAAACATCTTGTTAATTCATACAACAAACTATTTTGCCTCACTTTGAATAATCATACTCTACACACAAGAAATCCTTTGGTACCATGCATTCTTGATATTTCAAGCTTTCATAAAAGACCACACCATTTCTTTCCTTCTCCTGAGAGGGTGTCTGGCTTCCAAAGAGATTATGTACTGTTTGAATCAGAGTTAGGTGCTGAACAGAAATGAGATAGGATATCAATTATTAGGACCAAAGGAAAACTGAAAACCTTTCCATTGGGAAATTTTTGAAGTTCAAGCGTTTCATAAGGTGTTCTTTTTTCAATTTATTTTCTCTTCTCCAAGCCATCTTTGCTATTGTTCAATATAAAAATTAACGCATAGTATTTTCCTGATTTTTGCCCTTTTTTTCTACTTTTCAAAACACATTTTGCAGAGTATTAAAATGAAAAATCTGCCATTGGTACAGAGAAGGCTATTTAGTTACTCTTAATTTTTGAAAATGCCTAACACTATAAAAATCCATCATTTACTGTCAGTCCTGGCTCACTGGGGAGGTCC